>NC_081162.1:19864999-20137499 GCF_012432095.1 Onychostoma macrolepis
ACCCACCATATGAGTGGATATAAGTGCCTGTGGGACTTCATGTGCATGAGACAGCGAGGCAGAGAGAGAGAGACAGACAGATAGACATCAAAAAGGGTGAGAGAGGGAGAGTGGGTTCTCAAACCGAGTCCCGGCCCTCCCTGCTTTACTGAGAGCAGAAAAGACAGACAAGTCATCCCTCCATCGCGAGCGAGTGGTGCTCTGCTCCTTTCAATGAACACTTGATATTTGAATATGTGAAGTTAAGCACATAGATAACAATGTCATACTCCTACGTGAACATGTGGGCATCGATTCAAAAGGTAGACTGCTTCTCTGTGCTTGTGAGAGAGACGTTCATATAAGTGAATAAATGGCCTCTCAAACAAACACCAAGAGAATGTAACCAAATATTTAAGATTGGGGGCGGCACATTTAAATCTCAAGAAATGCAAAGTGACTCATGTGTGTTCTTCCCATTCATTTTCTTCATAGGGATTTCAGAATATTCAAGCCATGAACCAAACTAGCCAGTGCCAAGATTCAAAATTAAAAAAGTAATCTTAATATATATATATATATACACACACACACACACACACCTTTTGTTAAAGTGGTCATCAGATGCCCATTTTCCACAAGTTGATATGATTCTTTAGGGTCTTAATGAAAAGTCTATTACATACTTTGGTTCAGTTTTTTAGTAACAAATAATTCATTACTTTGCATAATGAGTAAGTCATTAGCATTAGTAAAATGTCATTAGTAAAAATAGTAATGTAATTGAAATATCTTAGCAAAAACATTACCATCTACTGTATGCTTCTTTTCTGCCATCTTTTATGCGGAGGACCCTTCAGCCTCACAACTCTGCAACTCGAGTATCATTGAGAATTGCCATTGGTAAATATAGGGTTTTGCTTGGTCATTGATGCACGTAAATTGTAATTATGATATTTCTGACTCCACTTGAAGGGAAACTAGGGGGAACACATCCCCTTCAATGTCTATGGTGGTTACGGTCCTTGCTCTCACACACACTGTTCTAGTTGGTCCGGGTGTCAAGTGGATTTGATTGTAGCTGGGTTGAGTGTGATTATATTGTCAGAAAAAACCTTGAGGTGAGTGTTGAGTGATTAATATCTCTATTCTGAGATGACGAGGTGGGTGAGGAAGAAAACAGTGTGTGCTTGTGTGTTTGTACAGTTGAAGGGAAAATATTAGCACACCTCATTAATGGCAGTCTTTTTCATTCCCTGATTGCTAACCATAAAAACATCTAATCATATCCCTAAACACCTGATCTTATTAAATGATCTGATTTTTCTGCCACAGTGATTTGTGCATGACATCCACTGAGAGTTTGGAAGTGTCTGATCTACCGTCTAATTTCCTGCTGCTTTGAAAAACTGAGCTCGACTCTCCTTATGCAAATGAGTTTGTGTGACATAAATGAATGAGAATGAAAAGGGGCTGTAAAGTGCACACTAAATAAAATATGCATACAGTACATCATATGTACACACAACTGTACAGTAACGCACTGATCCAATCTGGAAAATTAATAAGCTTATGGTTGTGCTGCTGAATCAATGCCTGCTGTGTCAAAAAAATAAATATTTTTTTTACATTTATAAGTAAATCTTTAAAAACAATTATAAAATTATAAAATTTAAATATAAAATTTAATAACACCGTTAAATGTAGGCTTATCTTTGGCAAATCTCTTGATAAATATACATTTTTCATGCTGTAAAATTTTATGTATAATTTTATGATGGCTAAATTAATTTGGGGCATTTGAAATTTAAAGTTTTTAGAATTAGCTTTTTTTTTTTTTTTTTGTAACAAAATAGAATACATTTTAATTTCAATATCATGCCATTTAGCGCTTATCGGCCATTACATGAATATGATTATCACCTTATCGGTATAGGCCAGAAGTTTTTTTTACAGTTAAGATATTAAGAAAATGTTATTCAAAATAGTACAAAATATTTAATATCTGTTTTTTATCACACTCTAAATAAAAATAAAGCTTAACAAACCATCTTAATATGAAGGAAATTTACGTGTGGGTTTTTCACAAGTACTGGATTTTACCTGTATCGTGGTTTAAGGTTGAAGGAAATATCTGTAAACTTAATGCAAAAATGAACTGGTAATTTTCATACCAGGACAATATCTGTTTTTCTATGGATTTTTTTTCTTTTTCACTTTCAAGCCGTAAAATGAAAAATGAAAATAACAATCAGTTTCTCGATATTGGGCATCCCTATCATGGAAAACTGAAAAATGTTGAAGAGCACCTATCTCATATAAGCACCTGCAGATTCCCTGTGGAGATGATAGATATCAAACCTAGAAATACTGTGTGAGAACTGCTACGTCTCATTTTTGTCCTAAGCATTCATGTTTCTCAGACACACAATCAGAGGATATATAATCACCAAGTTCCTCTCTTTTTTTCTGTTAGATATAGAGTCATCTCAGGTCTTTCAAGAGGGTTCATTAATAACGCTCGTTTTTGTATGCATTCAATAGCTGTCTACATACATTACTCAAAATAGGTAAACGGACTAGGGCATTGTGAGAATGTGGGTCAGATATTTGATCAGCGGTGGTGTCTGGTCCACTATTCTTCTCACGGTTCTTAAGGGAGTCATCATCAGATAAAGTTGTACCTGTCTGTTGTCCTCACCAGATCATATGAAAAAGTCTGCTTCTCAAGCAAGACAGTTCATTCAGATGTGACTCTTAAATCAAATGCTGACTCAGAGATATTTACAGTTGTTTGTTTTAACAGATCTGGATATTTTGACATTTAAAAGGTGTATTTTTTCACATTATTATTCGTATTGACAGGTCAATTAGTACAGTACAGTGTGATCGATACTAGAGTATAACATGCACTAATGTGCATATATAAAATCATTTTTCCTTGCAATAGTAGTCAAATATTTGTATCTAAAGCATATTACATTGCACTTATTATAGAAACAGTCCCCTTGGAGGAACTTGGGGTTAAGTGTCTTACTCAAGGTCACAATATAGTTCAATACAACTATAGTCGACTCCATGACCGATTGAAATATTTCTCATTCATCACGTCAGTTCTAAAAATGACAGCTGTGAATAATGACCAGACTCCAGACATTTCTCAAATCCTGACCCCACCTCCAAGTCACCCTCAGCCTTGGGGCAGACACGCACGCACACACACACACACACACCATAGATCCAACCCCTACATCTGCCTTTTCCTGCCCTCCTTCTTCCTGAGAGTGTGAGAGACTCAGTCTAATAACCCTCAATCATAAATCAATTTCCACTTGGCTACGAATGCCTCAGCTATGGTGACTGACAGCTGCAGCAGAGGTGCAGATCTGAATCATTCTTTCAGATGACAGCATGGAGACCATCTGTAAGTGATGACGCCTAAATTATCAGCTGCCTTTAAGTGATAAGCAGAGGCTAGCAGGTTCAGTATGACTGGCTGAGATACTTGGCACAATGACTAGTCCCACAATCATCTACAGCAGCTACACAATTTTTTTATTGTCACTGACATCTGACAGATATTACTGAAATGTGTCTTGAAAAGTCACTTCCCTCTGTGAAAACAAAGACTCTTTTGGGTAAATGACCCAATTTATTTTAAAATGCATATCCTTAAAAAAAAAACTTACCAATCAAAAAATATTTGAAACAATCCAATAAATTCATTAAAAATCTTACCTTTTGGGATTTAAGGTGCATGCAGGACCGGTCATTATGAGCTTATTTACATTTTTTTTTTTTAGTTACAATAAAAAAAGATTTGTCTGAAGTCTTGTTAGAAATATCAAATGATATATACCTGTGTGTGTGTGTATAGATAGATAGATAGATAGATATACTCTGAAAATATTTGTTTTTGTAATTTATGTTGCTTGCTAAAATTTAATCAGATGGCTTTTTCTGAATGTCTGATGGTAACATACAGTAGTTTTACATTTTAAAAAAAAAGGAAACAAACACTGCAATATTTCCTCTTTGATATTTATTAAGATTTTCCTCTTCTAAACCATTTTTAAAAAGATGACTCATTCTTTTTATATTTTTTTACATTTGAATAATTTGTTAAATGGCAGCCAGTAAAATAAGAGTGTCCAGAAAAAAGAAATTTAATCATTTGCGTAATTATTCATGTGCATACCTGATGTTGTTGTCTTGATTCTCGGCATTGTGAGGAAAAAGCAACAGATGTAGTTGTTTATTACCATTCTATTAATGGGTCAAAGTAGTACGTAAACCACCCACTCTTGTTATTTAAGGCAACACATCACGCCGCTGCAGGTTTCTCATGAGAGGAAAAGCATGAATCACAGTGACATCAGTTTAAAACATTGATTCATAGCAATCAACCAAAACCTAAGACTAATTATAAGGAAAAGGAACTCAGGACTGTCTTAATTATATCAGAACGCCTAGTCACCCTATATGACCATTCACACGCACATGCACATGTCACTCCATTAGCTGCTATAGTGTAACCATCATGTCTGTCACACCTGGAAATAAAGACTCTATCTTGCTGTCTCCACACACACGCAGCATGACAGAAAGTGATTTAATAGCAGTTATGCGCTTCTCTTCAGTTCCGCTGACAGTCTGATGACTGGAGACAGCATAGCTCGGCTTCGTTTACCTTTTCACGCCTCTATCTGTCACACTACACTGTACAATCACATTCAACTCATATTAGAATACCACTGAATTGTTGGATCCCAGCAGTGTGCTGGCACAGTCATTGTCCTTTCTCCTCCTCGAGGCTAATGGATCTCGCAGGACCATGTCCTTCACAAATGAAGGTGTGGTCGGCTGTCAACAATTCAAGCTTCAGATGTGTTCCCATGTGCCTGCCGTTGGGAACTGGCATCTTGCCCGTTTGATTCTCGGGTGAGGCACCGCTGAGGGATTTACTGTTCCCATCACAACATTGTGGGTGTCAGTATTCGTGCCCTTTCACTGAGTGCTGTAATCTTAAGCATTGCGAATAAAAGGAGGTTATAATACCTACAAGAAAGCATCTTTTATGAAATGGGATTAGGAAGACTACACCGTCTGCTTTATACATGAAAAAAAAAAATGTGTGTATATACTGTATTCTATGGAGCGCCTAAAGTGACATGTTGATGTTTAAAAAAAAAAAAAAAAAAAAAACATGTAATGGGAGGCAAATTTACATTTAGTTTTCTCTTGCAAAACTTTTGCATTCCTCCAAGAAAGTTTGTGTAAAACTTTAGTTGAGAAATAGTATAAGGTGTGAGGAAAATCTAGATTTTGGTGCAACTGCAAGCGAATGCAAAGATTCTCAGGGGAATGCGATAGTTTTGCGAGAGAACGCACTTTTTGCAAACAAACGCAGAGTTTCTCGGGGAATGCAAAATTTTTAATAGAGAACGCACATGTTTTGCTAACGAACACAAAGTTCGAGAGCTCAATAATTTTGCGAAATGTTTACATGAGAATGAAAAAATTACTTGGGGAAATGCAATAGTTTTGCAAAAGAATGCACATGGTTTGTGAACGAATGTAAACTTTCTCAAACAAAACATTTGTGATGGAAATAATACAAAGATGGAAGGTGGTGGTGATTTTGCAAGCGAATACAAAGTTTCTCAGAGGAACGTAGTTGTTTTGCAAGATATTGCAAATGTGTTGCGAACAAAAACAAAGTTTCTCAGGACAATGCAATAGTTTTCGAGACAACATATGAATGAATGCAATGTTTGTCAGGGAAACGCAGTAGTTTTGCAAGAGAAGGTATGTGTTTTTCCTCCCATCTCACACAATGTCCCCTCAGGGGCTTCACAGTATTCATAACCACAAGTAATGCATGTTTCATAGTCAGATTACCTTTAAGAAATTAACCTTGATCATTTTTAAGTACTTTTTAGTATATAACACTTTACTTTGCTATGTATCTAAGTTATTTGCTGACACATTTGCATGATGAATGTTGATGTTCTAGAGCATGTGTCATAATTATTCATGACAGATCGCAATAAAGTTTTATTTCTCAAGATTTACATTTTAAAAACTTAAAAATACTGCTGGTGAACAAAAATCAATCAGTCTCAGTGGAATCCAGTTTAGCTTGTTATTTGTAGCAGACAAAATAAAAGAATACGGGTGTTGCCGCAGAGCAGCGGTGGGTTTGCTTTGCCCTGAAGCTCACAGGTGTGGTCGTCGAAAATGTAACATTCAGGTACATGATAGATTGCTTCCCGCGGTTTTGATTCTTGTGTAAATACAATTATGCCTTATTAAAAAGTCAAGACACGCACCTTTACTTAGTGCAGCTTATATATGTCATTGCATGTGGCTGCGTTTACACTGCAAGTCTTAATGCACAGATCCGATCTTTTGACCATATCCGATTTTTTGGCCCGTCTGTTTACATTCACTTTAGACACGACTGGTATCCGATATCTGTGTTTACATTAATTCCAGCCCAAAAGGATTGTCTGCAGTGATCGCTTTACTATGCACACGGTAGACCCTCGGGTTTTAAATTATTTATATAATTCACGTCGAATGGCCATTATTATTTGCCAGCATGGACAACGGCTGTCATGGATGTTTTGCAGCACAAAATCTGACTGAACTGATAAAGACCGGAAAATAACGGTAATTTTAATTTGTTAGACTATTTTATCTACAGCTCGTTAGAGGTAGAATTCTTTAGTGAATTAAAGATGATATTTAGTCAAATGAATTCGAATGAATTAACGAGAGAGAGAGAGTGCGAGTGAACGAACGCATGCGCCCACATGTGAGCGAGCCAGTGATTGTGAAGCATTGCGAACAAGCTTTGTCAGTTTAATTTCAAAAACTGCTAAGTTATCACCTCATTGCTGAGAAATACAATGTAGCTTTTAGCTGTTGTATTTTCAAAATTCAGGGGCAGGGGTTGAAAACCAGCTCCTGAATGTGCAATTTCTTACCAGTTTCCATCTCAATAAAATGCGAGGGCATAATACAGCACATATAATGGCATTAAAACGCCATTAAAAATATTTATGAGCAAACGTGTCGCTCTCGCATTGGGAGTTCTGTGGAGAATCGGATATGTTTGTTTAGCCAGATATCGGATGTGTATCCGATTAAAATCCACATTTGGAAGTGGCTCAGATCAAATGCGAAAAAATCGGATCTCGGCGGGTTTTCGTGTTTACACATGTGCAACAAATTCCGATCTGTGTCAGATGTGAGCGAAAGATCGGATTGTTTTGTGCCAGTGTAAACACAGCCTATGTTGGGACTCTTGTTAAAAAAAAAAAAAAAAAAAAGAACTTTAAAATGCCAAATTTGCTTGCAATTAAGCGCGCACACACACACACGTATTAATATGTTTTAGGCCAGGTGGTCTCCCAATGCCTAAAACTCCTCTAAAACCAGCTAAGTTTAAGGTTTAAGCTGCTTTATTCTTGCAGCTCTTTAAAACACACACAACAATGCATTGATTTGGAGGGTTTGGGTCAGAGGGACACATACATTCCCCTCCAACACATGCACACATATACAAACAAAAGTTGAGTGGGATCTTGTAGTCACAAGGTTGTCATATACAGACCTCCAGCTCTCTAAACACAATTCCGCTCTCATCTCCACTGTTGCCGCCCCATTGCCTGGAAACCAAGTCATTAAAGTAAACAGTTACTCCAGGTTTGGGCATTATTACATCATACAACTTCTTCATACTTGAATATCAAAGAGACAGCACTTACGTCAACACATAAGTTGTCACATTTCTGCAACTTCACTTAGAGATCTTGGATGCGATTATGAACTTTATGCCATTTTCTTTCTCTGTCTCCGGTTCTTTCTGATTTTTCAGATCAGATAAGGGTTTTTATGACTGCCGTTAAAAAGTTCAGTCCACTTGAGTGATTAAAGTTAAGTGTGTAATTTCCGCAGCAACAAAATTATATGTTCACACTCTTCCCATCTGCCATTGGTTGTTTAAACAGATAGTCCCGCCCTCAAACGCACGGCATTGGTTGAGCTGCTCAGGATTCTCAAACAAACAAGCAATGTTTTGACAGAGATACAGCATTTATACTTTTTTTGGCACAATCAGCTTAAAATGGAATAGAAGAAAGTATTTTAAAATGTGTAGTTTCAACTATAAATTTCAAAGCCTTCTGTGATTTAAAAAAAAAAAAAATTTATAGTGCTGTCTGCCCTTTGCATCATGCCTAAGATCACAAAATTATATAGAAAAAGCATTACACACAACACCTATAAGCATATTTCTGACTCTCATTTTCACTTTATACTCTGCTTAGTTTCTCAGTAGACTATTCAACCAACAAACAATGATACCAGCATTCTGTAATCTATAGTTTCCCTGGAAACAAACTCTAGAAGTGAGATTCCCTTCAGGCAGGTGCTTTGCACTTCATTAGAGTGTTCCAAACTGGCGGCTGTTCTGTGATCTGTTTTATTACCAAGCATTACAGAATTGACAGGTTAACAGCGCATAAATTCCACCTCAATAAAGATCATATTTGTCTGAGTGGCAGTACAAGAGCATTTGCATGTTCTCAAAAGAAACTTGTTCTAAGCAGTAGAATATTTCTTAATAAAACGCGAAGAAGACTTTCCTTACCAAATGCCTTGTTTACAGAAACAAGAAGCTTACTTACTGATTTTGGAGTGAGTAGTCCACAGGCCTTTTTGCATCTGACAGTTAATTGCATATTGACATTTTATGTACAATCTACTATACAGTATATGTACTATAATAATTTATATAATTTATGATAATTTTTAAGTATTCAGACTTTTCTTTTTTTCACATGATTTGGTGTTTGAATCCAGGTGCGTAAAACTTGTCGTAATTAATGATTTGACGTTGCAATCACTGCTAAAGTTGTTTTAACTACAGTTAAGGGTCTGAATACTTAGGTCAATCAGATTTTTGTAATTTTTTTATTTATTTTAATAAATTTGCAAAGTTCTGCACACGTTTCAACAGATGTTTTCCTCATTAAGTTTTTTATGTCTTTGATTTGAATGGCTTGCGTCACTTACATCAGCAAAAGTCTATCATTCTTACAGTTCAATTTAGACAATGTATTATGTTTCTGTGCCTTTAAAATGATTCGCCAACTGGTGGGTAATGTTTCATTTGCTTGCCAAAGTTAGTTTTCACATACAGTAAGATCTTGTTTACCATGGTAGTGCTCATAGATCCAGTCACTCATGAGAGTTATCAGATACTTCCAAACTAAACGTGATTTGATCACTTAAATACATAAGCTAAGCAATATATAGCTATCAGGCTTGTGTTGACCTATATATGCTGTGTGTGTCAAACTGGGCTGTCGGCTGGACTGATTTCTGTGTGAAATATACTATTGATCTGCAGCTGTAACAATGACAAGCTGTTACAAAGACTGTCAATAGGAAATCAATCATCCACTCTGTATCTGTTTGTCTAGTTGAAGCCAGACGAAACTGTCAGGATAAATGTTGCCGGTTAGCACAGATGCTCACCTGCACCCTAGAAACACTTTTCAAACAAAATTATAAAACTTATAATGTAATTATCGGTTTAGTGAGTACAGTCCAGCCTTGCTTGCTTTTACCCTGTAAAGCCTGACATATGAAATGATAACCAGAAAAAAAAAGTTCAATATTGAACCTTTAGACAAGTATGCATTTTTGTTGAATGTCAGTTTTGATACATCAGGCTTATATGGTTCATATAGTATAATATTGGAGAATATGGAGCTTATACTTAACTTAAACACAAAAATATGAAATGTGGTGCAGTTGCTGATATTTATATGAAAAAGTAAGATGAAATTCTGATTTTATGTAATGTAAATCAATGAGATCTATAAAACAAAACAGCAGATTGCCGACAAAAAAAAAGAAAAAAAAAAGGAAATAAGCCCAAGTTGCTTCAGTCCAATAAATGTTTTGAAATATTACCAACAATAAATAGTATTCTTAAGTTTACTTTATTAAAATCAGTAAGATTTCACAGCAGAAAGATGTGTGTACTGTGACCTAAAGGTGGACAGCTGATAATTTAGAGGCCTTAGAAATCTGTGTATCAAATATGATACAATAGTATTTTTAGCATTAAAAGCAACTGACTAAGAGAGAAAGTGTGACAAGAAAAGAAAAGCGTGTGTTAATGAAGGTGTCAAGGCAGACAGCTCCTCCTGTGGTGAGTAGTAACATCTTGCTCTCCACTCGGCTGCGTTAAACAGCTAATTAAGCACTGAGGCATAATGAATGCGACTCCATGCAAGTCCCCGAGGAGCTCGCCAGCCACAGCACTGATGAAAGAGGGCAAAGGTCACACTACACCCACAGGCACGACAGGGATATGCAATGCTGCGCTACATTTGCCCGCCGTGAAGCTGCGGCAACATGTAGAACTATGACTAAACAATTACACAGATGTCAATGCAGGTCAGACAGAGAGAACATTAGTGCTATACAATGTGATTCAATTATATATATATATAAATGTTGCACAATGAAAGATGGAAAAAAGTCCAACTTTCATTTCCTCTCTCATGCACACAGAGGCCTAATGTTCTATTTCACTGTGTTAGCAAGACGACTGCATCCTGTTGCTTTTTCTACGAACACCTGATGTTTTAGTTCAAATACTCTCTAACTCTCATTCATATGCACACAAGTGTAAAGGAAAATAAAGAAAAGCAGATGGTATTCAGATTAGTAGTAAACAAGATGGTATTCAGATTAGTAGTAAACAAGGATTCTCTCAACACAAACTTGCAGTAATGTAATGGAAAATAATGAAAATTCTCCTTTGCATCACAGGAATAAATTACATTTTAAAATGTATTAAAAACAGTTATTTTTAATTGTAATACTGCTTTACAATATGACTGTTTTTACTATATTTTGGATCAAATAAATGCCACCTTGACTTTCATTAGACCTGTAACTGGTCATCCAGGAAAATCAATTTAGTTGTAAATGTGTATTTTTGCATTGAGGGGAGTTGTGGGTCAACACTAACTGAGAATGACAATTCATAACCAATACTAACCAATTATATACATAACTACACCAAAACTACTAGAATAATACAAATCAGTGCACATCATTAACAGACACATGCTTCTTCCATAGTCTACTCTGAAATCTATATCTTTTAATTTTACTTCATTCATATACAGTAGGGATTGTGAAAAATACTCCACCTGACATTTCAGTTGGAAACAGGTCCTATGGCCTGAGTTCATTTTTTTTTTCCTTCCTCTTCTCTAGTTGGCCAAGATGTTGTGACAAAGATAATTAATCATCTGTTCTTTGGGAAACTGTCAAGGCCACATCATTTTAAAAACACTCAAATGTTCCCACAGTAATTATGGAAATATTCCTGCAAAGCTACCTTAAAACTGAGGTCATTTTTGACAGCAACATAAAAAAAAAAAAATTTGCAAAAAAACAGCCCAGAGCTTCTGGGTGGTAAATGGTGCTAAACACTTGTTCCTCAGGCTGGGAAAAGAAACATGTTTTTTCCTCTGTTACCTTTGCATTCCAAGCTACGACATGATCCATCTTGCCTACCTGGATGGAGTTGAAAAGTATATGTGTGTGTTGTCTGTACACTTGCGCATACAGTATATTGTGCCAATATGGGTTTAAACTTCACTTCAGTCAGGGCCAATATCAATTTTTATTCATAAATTAATGATTTAGACAGCGTTCATGAACTAGAAGTATTGAAAAGTCGCAAAATAAATAAAAAGAAATCATTAATTTATCAGACACTGCTACTAGATATTGTTCAAAAATATTGCTCCACAGAAGAACAGAAGTCATGGGTTTGGAATGACATTTATTATGAAATTGCTTTAACTTTTAAATACATTCTCACTCCCAACTCGTTACATATTGACACTTGGTCAGGACCCTTTGGTGTCACTTTTTGACGCAAAGGGTACCCCTTTAGCATCATTTTTCGATGTGCAGGGTCCTCTGTTGCTTTAAATAAGAAACCTTTGGCGTCAGTATGTAGACGCCAAAAGTATTGGGAATTTTATCGTCATTATTAAATTATATATTCGGTAATACTATTGCCATTATTACATGTATGTTGGGATGTGATTTTTTCAATGTAAACATTCACAACAATTTTATTTGCATTACACTATTTACACATTTATGAGCACGTAACCCAACCCCTGCCCCTACCATTTGTCAATAAAACAGAATATAACATGCAGATACCTGTACAACTGCAGTCAGGATTTATTAAAAATATATATTAATATTCCAAGTCTTCCGAGGAGAAACGATTGATTTGTGAGAGGAATAGACGTGATCACCATCTCCGTCCGCCGTAAAGCTCAGATCCTGCGTAAATTCAAAAATTGATGCCATGAAGAAGTGCTACATCAGCTTTGGTTGTGAAATGCCATTGGCTCTTGTGTGCCTCGTGACCGATTGTGTCATGCTAATGTTTGGGGGTATCTTTTTGAATGAGATGTGTGTGCTTTGAGGGAGTGGAATCATTTTCAGCAATTAAAACCTTATGATTTACTCTTCTTTGCATAAAGATATTGTATGGCTTCAGAAGACTTGGAATGCAACACGACTTGTAATACTTTTATACTGCTTTTTTTTTGGTCAGTTTTTGCAATAAATACCTGTAACCATACTTTTATTGGCCTGTTACATGTTTTATATTGTTCAGAAGTGGTTAAGTTTAGGGTAAGGGTGGTGTTAAGTGCTCCAATGAAAGTATAAATTTATATAAAAAGATTTCTACTTTTACGAATGCATGCAAACCATTAAATTAAGGCAAACAACTGAAAACAATGGCATGTCAAAAAGTTACACTAAAGAGGTACGCTTTGTGTTAAAAAATTACACTTTAGGGGTACCTTAAGTGTCAAAAAGCGACGCCAAGGGGTCCTGATCAAGCGTCACTATGTGACGTGTTGGGAGTGAGAACGTGTTGAACTTTTTAATAAAATATTGCTTTTCATTTTTATCCCATTTGCTTTTTAACAAAGATGTGTTTAGCAATATCAATAGCGAATAAATCCTCACTGCTCTGTGAACTTGTTAGCAGATTCCTGTGAACAAGTAGCATAGGGCATTGCCCTCGGTCATGGTCTGTCTGTCAGGCCTGGTGCTAAACTGGCATTCCGCCATGTAAGACAGAGGGATGGAATCCGATGGGTCTCAGAATAGGCGTGTTAGTTAAGCTCCATTCTCTGCTCTGAACACAGGGCTTGATTCTCTGGGACAGATGGAGCAGCTCGGTGCCCCGTCAAAATGCCTATGGTCATGCCAGGGGGATTGTGGTTGCAGTCTATGCCCCCTCCATGAACAAGCTGGCATCTGTGAGGATCTCTTATGATTCGATCCTCACCGGACCTTCCTGGGCCCCGGGGACGCCTCCTATCCCTCCCAGTGCCAGTTAGAGCCTTCTGACCCGCCTGTAGCCCCAGGCGAACCTCCTGTGAGCAGGCCCGACGTGGCAAGGGACCTGGGCCGGCTCCAGAGAGAATAATGGTGATCTGCCAAGCTGATCCGTCCTTTAAAGAATTGCAAGGCTGGACAGACTGTGTTTGTACTGACTGCAGGCTGTGTCTTGTGCCACTTTTTGGTTGGACTTTGAAAAGGACAAATCATCTAAGAACATTCCGTTTATTTACACAAAAAGATGGCTCTTTGATTTTACAAAAAAGCAAAAGTAAAAATCTATCTATCTGTCTGTCTGTCTGCCAGTCGGTCAACAAAACTTTCATTCAGAAATTGCAAGTAAATCCACAAAGAAAAAGCATGCAACACATTAAATAAAATGTAACATTTTGAAATAGAAAAACTGAAGAACTGAGGAAGGATCTAATATAGATTAGAAGGATCACATCTCTGTAATGCTGGCAGACAATTATAACCCCCATTAATTGCTAAAAACTTATTTATAGTCCTTATAAGGCCTTAGTTTAAGCCTGGTCCTACTTAATTAAATATTCAGCCCCACTCCCCAAACATTTTCTGATTGAATTTGTTCAAACACTAAGAATATATATTAAAACTTTGTATTGAACTTTTTTTTTTTTTTAAAGGACAAAATTTTATTCAACGTAAAATTGTATTTTAAATTTGTTTTGTGATTCAGTGTCTGAACTTAGAAGGGTGACTCAGGGACGAGTGACATCAGCTTGCTTTCTTTCATTATCTTATTTTGTTTCTCTTTTTAAAAATGCTGTTAGTTTATTCACGCCACCCACTGTCCCTCAGGAGAACAGAAATCATGCAAAAATGATTCCAGCTGTCTTTCATAGCCCTGACCCATATTGAAAAGGCATCATTTTATACAAATGACAGGAGATGGCTTTCAAACAGCTTTGACAGAAAGAACAAGAAAGAAACCTTGAGATGGCACCCCAGCTGTCCGTCCCCCATGCCTCTGCCCTGAACCTTCTTTTCCCATTGTTCTTTTTCAAAAGACATAAATGAACACGATGACACATCATTCTTATTTTCTCTTTTTTTGCTATCTGTCCATCTCAAATGAAGGCATCCACCTCCCCAGAGCTAAAGGGATGAGAGGAGAAAATGAGAGCCATCTGTGGTGCCCCATAGTGCAGAGATGATTGCTGTGGACGAGTCTCTTTCCAGCGCCAGAGCTTCCATCTTGGCAGAAAATACCACTAGTTTCAGCTCTTAGACAAGACAAAAGACAGTTTGCATTCATATCTTGCTCTGTAAAAAGACAGTTTCAGTGCACACAATTCACAAAGAAGAAACACCTATGTTATCATACAAATGGTAACGGATGAGAACAAAATGTCCTAGAGTTCTCTACAGTCATTGGACGGCACTTAGGAAGTCTGTCTGCATGATATATCCATCTGACAGTTGGCGCAAAAGGACCTGAAAGCGAACTGCAACATTTATCGCCTATAAGAACAGACAGCATGTATTTAGCATTCATTTCATTTCAGTTACAAGACACAGCCGCCCATTCATCTTGGAATCGATTAGATATTGTGCTGTCATGAATTATGACAGTGTAGAAGGGCTGAGCGCATAATCAATTGACATGCTAATTACGGTAATTGTGCATTTTTCACAAGACTGACAGGCTCCTCTCCAAGGAGTTTCTAGTTTAAAGGGATAGCCCACCCAAAAATTAAAACTGTGGAATGTAAAAGAAGGTGTTTTGAAGTGTGTTGGTAACCAAACAATTTTGGCTCCCATTGACTTGAAAATACAATGGAGGTCAATGGGAACCAACCTGTTTGGTTTTACGAAATTCTTCAAAATTGCTTCATTGCTTCAACTATTGCTTTAAAGAGTGAGTTGTTGCAGTGAAGGAGCTTCTTAAACAACAGAACAAAAACCAAGAGGTTTTTTTTTTTTTTTCACAAGACTGAAAGGTACCTTTCCAAAAAGTTACGATAAAAATTGTGTAAGTCAACGGATACCGAAACTGTTTTGTTACCAACATTATTCAAAATATATTTTGTGTTCAGCAGAAAGAAAGTAAGTGAGGGTGGTTAAGTGATGACAGAATTTTCATTTTCGGGTGAACTATCCCTTTAAAATTGAGCTGTTGTGGTGAAGGAGATTCTTAAACCGCAGACCAAAAACCAAGAAGGTTGGAGAGGGATTTCAACCTTGTTACTGATACACTGAGAGCCGCGATGATGAAGGAAAGAGTGTATATGTGTGAATCTGTGTCTTGAGGGTCCACTTTGGCTTTTTATGAAGCTAGTGCCTCTAAGCCCAGTCTCCAAATACACAGAGCAGTGTTTGAACCCGTCACACATCAAACGGTGGCCAGATCTTCTGATCTGCCTCTAGTTAGCGACTCCTGAAGTATACTCTGCCCTGAGAAATGGCAGCCATTCAGAATGGTCTCCGTCTTATCACGGGGAATTATCGTGAAGATGGAGCAGAGAAGAGCTGAAAATGGATCCATCTCTTTTGTCTTTCTGTTTCTTTCCATCTGCTTAGTAGTAGAAGAAGAGTCCCTCATGAGTAACAGACACAGAGCGAGAGAGGGAGAACAGGCCATTATTATTGACTAGAATTGTTAGTAGTGGTAAACAACATGCACATGTCAGAAAGTAATTGCCAGAAGCTGCAGATACATCAGAGAAAAGGAAGCAAACTGACTAAAGAAGGGAATCGGTGGCTGCAATTAAAGAGGGATGAGAATTACTGTGAGATTCAAAGCCTTTTGCTTTACCTCCAACAGACTAGGGACATCGATTTAATGTGTTGATTTAGTGTTACATCAACAGTTAATCATGATATATATGTTGCATATTCTGTTAAAATACTAAGTGAATTGTGAATAGCCATCAATGGAAAAAGATGCTTTTCAGAACAAGATGGCGTAGTTACAATATCTACCAGCAGGGGCTAAAGGGGTTTATGTTAACCCCATTGTTAGCCAAACCATGACCCCTTGGTGTCCCTAAAGAACACATTTAACAGCATTCACCTCACTGCTGCCCCCACCAGCTCTGGAGCTCCCATAGCATTTACCGTTTTTGAAATAAGTCTCTTATGCTCATCAAAAATGCATTTGTGTGACATCAATATTGTGAAATGGTATCACAATTTAAAATAACTGTTTGCTATTTTAATATATTTTAAAATGCAATTTATTCCTGTGAAGGATAAAACTGAATCTTCAGCAACCATTACTCCAGTCTTCAGTATCACATGATCCTTCAGAAATTATTCTAATATGCTGATTTAGTGCTCAAGAAACATTTCTTATTATTATCAATGTTGAAAACAGTCGTGCTGCTAAATATTTTTGTGGAAATCGTGATACTTTGATAGACAGTAAGTTCGAAAGGACAGAATTTATTTGAAATGAAATATATTAAAATATCTTTATCACTTTTCATCAGTTTAATGTGTCCTTTAAACGGACTCCAAACTATTCAACACTACTGTATGTGACCTGTGTGAAACATAACATGTTGTGTACATTTTGAACATATATTTAGAAGTACTTTGATTTCATTGAATCTTAAAACTTTTTAAAGTAAAAAAAAAACAAAAAAACTTTTTTTTAAAACTTTTTAAAGTAAAAAAAAACCCCTGCAGTTTTAATCACTAACAAAACACCTGTGCAGACACCAGACACCTGCATACAACCACATAAACACACACACACAGTGTGGTGCCACAGCAGGAGGCTGTATAGTGGTGATTTGAAGAGCGTGTGTGTGTGAGAATCAGAAGATTAACTCTCATCAAAGCGCACTCTGAGAAACCAACCACAACAAGAAGAGCGACAAGCCTTCGGGCATGCATGTATTAGAACTGTGCGCCAAGGACTACTGTCGCAGTCTGCATAAAATCTATTTGTGTGCGTGTGTACACATGTATTTATTTGTACTATGTGCCAAGGACTGCCTTTCTTTTTGTAATTCTCTAAAATAGGAAAGATGGAAGGCCTCCATTTTGCTTTCGAAAGCTGCTACGAAGTGCATGAACAGAAATTAATCTAATAAACCGAGAGCCAATTTAATTTATTTAGTATTCACAAAACACATTTTAACCCTATATAGTTATCGATTTTTGACCACGGTTGCAAATGGACAGAAAATGTACGGTACATTTCCAGAAGTTTTCCAAAAATTTTGGAAACTTTCCAGGATTTTTTTGGGAAAGTTTCAGAAAATGTAGAAGATTTTTGCAAATGTTTTTGGAAATTTTCCATCCCTTTGCAACCCTATTTTTTTGGGTAAAGCAAATATGGTAAAGCAAATTACACTAACCCAATTAATATGTAAAATATTTAGATATTTTTAAAAAGGAATAACTCTTCTGTGCAAAATTTTAAAAAAGAAATTCATGGTAGAAGAAAAAAAATAAGCTATATGTTTACATGACTTTTTGAGTGCCCTTGCGTCCTGGCTTCCAAAGTTGTTTCCCTTAACTTTTCCTTGCCTTTAAAGGGGTCATATGATGTGATTTTAAGTTTCCCTTTCTATTTGGAGTGTTACAAGCTGTTTGTGCATAGATAAGATCCCTGAAGTTGCAAAGACTAAAGTCTCAAAACCAAAGAGATATTCTTTATAAAAGATAAGACTCAACCACGCCCCCCTAAAACGGCACATTCAAACACGCCCCCACATGTCTACGTCACGGTGTGGGGAGATTTGCAAAACACCGCCCAAACGTATACGCAAAGAAAGAGGATGGGACTTTTATTCTCGCTGTAGTGTAGTTGCTGCAGTCCTGGAGACACTGTGTTTCGTTGTGAAAGCGAAACTACTTTGTTTGGGCTTCCAAGAGAGGACACAACTAGAAATCAATGGTTATGTTGTATTTACAACACTGTTTCAGAACAGGTCAACTCAAATATTCGAGTGTGTGCAGCACATTTTATGGAGGACTATTTCCTG
Source organism: Onychostoma macrolepis (assembly GCF_012432095.1). Taxonomy (NCBI): domain Eukaryota; kingdom Metazoa; phylum Chordata; class Actinopteri; order Cypriniformes; family Cyprinidae; genus Onychostoma; species Onychostoma macrolepis. The sequence continues at coordinate 19,883,419 of NC_081162.1, forward strand.
AACCTGGGAGTAGCCTGCCAGCTATGCTCAAAGACTGTTTCAATAAAGTGGGGCAATTCCAACTTTGCAAGGACAGTCTGGCACTTCTGACTCACAGCCTGTAAGTATGTCTTCATATTTAAAGAATTTGCCACTGACTATTCAAACGCGAGTTTTGAGCTGTGTAGTGCTTGTTGTTTGTCGTTTCTCCGATCACAAATGCAGCCAAAAGACAGTATAAGTCATTATAATCAGTAATTATGTCCCCACTGGATGCAACAAATGCCTCATTTGTAATGGGTTTTATTGTTTTTGTGTCGTCGCGGCGGGACACTGCATCACAATACGGTAAGTGGCGTAACAATTCACGCTATTTGGCTAATCACAACGCACTGGATAGCTGGCCAATCAGAGCACGCCTCGCTTCTCAGAACGATGAGCTTCGTAAAAATCGGCGCATTTCAGAAAGGTGGGGCATAGAGGAGCAACAATAATGTACAGTATGTGGAAAATAATGTGTTTTTTGAACCTTAAACCGCATAAACACATTGCCAAATATAACCTTTTTTTATTTTACAAAAACATTTTCAGGTCAATCTTCCAAAGAAATAAGACTAAACGATGTACCATTGAGGTTTAATTGTGCACATTAAAGCATGTTATATAAAAAGTGAAGCCTGAATAAATGAAACAGGCTCTTATTTTATTAGATTATGTATATTCAGAAATATTTCCAGTGAATAGTACCCAATATAACATTTTTTTTATAAATTTTTTTTATTTTTTTATTTTATAATGACATTAAAAGGTAAATATATATATAAAAAAAAGGGGTTAAAAGAGTCCGTTATTACAATTTATAGAAAAAATCGAACTATAAATAAGTTAGGTTGGCTCTCATTTTATTAGATTCTGTCCATTCAGAAATATTCCTGGGGAATATTACCTAAAATTACCATTTTATATATAAAACAACAAATTCAGCAATTACTCTTTACTTATATGACATGTTAGGGTTCTTTGGAGATATAATGTTCCATCAAGCCTGCTTGATCAATTACCAAAGAAGAATGTCAAAATTATTCAGCAAAATAAGATTTTCTTATCAAATTGATAAAATGTTGCGTTGCAAAAATGAGTACACCCTCCTGAAAGTTACTAAATAAAACTAAAAAAAAAGAGAAAAAGTGTATAGGTTTAAGGCTATTTTAGATCAACAGGTAAGTTTATTGAACCAAAACTTTTAAAGACAAGTAATTTCCTGACAATTAAAAGTGTTATATAGCCCACTGAATCACACTCAGACTTAATGCTGGCAGCAGTGGAACCACTTGGGAGAGAACTGCCAGGTGACTTATTTCTTAGCATAAAAGAGGACAATGGTACAAGAGGAATACCAAATTATTGTTTTAAGTGTGAAAATATAGCAGAAGTAGCACCGACATTCAAAAACAATGGACTTGTGACAAGGCTCCTGAAATAATCAGGTCTTCACTTTACGTTTTCATTTAGGTGAGTGAATTTTTGCTAGAAAAAGAGCAGGAGAAATAACATGCAAGTGTCTCAGAGCCGGCAAAAGCTATGAAAAGAGTGACACTTTATCTCACAGAGTATGACGCAGCCTTCAGAAGTGACATGCATGGTTGTTGTCACCACTAGAATTAGCCAAAGCAAAATAAACTCATTTAACCTCTTCCAAGGCCTATATTTACAAAATAGAGACTTCTGGGAATCCATACTCTGGTCTCAAGAGACCAAGTCAATAATTTAGGATCCAAAAGCATCCAAAATGTTCTGGTGTTGCTAGAGGAGGAGTACAGTGAGAAGTGCTTGGTACCCACAGTGACGTTCAGTGGTAGTAAAGCTCTTATATAGGGATGAGTGAGTGCTGAAGGTGTGAGGGAGTTGTGCTTTATCAATGCTGTCATGAATTCACACACTACTGTGTGATGTAATACAAAAACCTGAAACAGAGGATGCTACCCTCCCCTCATTCCCTGCATTATTGGGCATTTTTTCAGCATGACAATGAAGATATTCATTCTCCCAAGGTGAAAATCCTTCAGTGGACATGTATTCACTCAATCTTAACACTCTTGAGCAGCTGTGTGGGATTCTGTAGAGACGAGCTGAGCAAAACTCCCCATTAAAGACCAGAGCATTCAAGGAGGTTGTCCTCCAGGAGTTAAACAGGACAGATGTGAAAATTTGTCATGAACTTATACACTCAGTGTCAAGAAGGGTCAGAGCAGTATACTTAAAGTTCTGGAAGACATATTAAGTACTAGAATATTATACATTTTCTGAATTAAATCTAGGGTGTACTCATTTCTGCAATCCTTCATTTAAACAAAATTGGCTAATTTACTTATCTTACAGAAAATAATGGCATATATTTTATTGTTTTTATTAAGTATGTTTAATACAGTTAAATTTTGCAATCTTTCCATTAATTATATTAGTAAACATTAAGAAAATAAATCTTTTATATTTATTCAGAGGGGGTGTACTCATTTATGCTGTGCACTGTATATATTTTAAATGAAATCATGTTTTATATCATATATCCACTATTTGAAAATCCTGCCAGTAGAGGGTTAACTACTGACTAGATTATAAAGCATAAAGGGCGTCACGAGAAAAGGTTAAACAGGAAGCGAGCTGTGCTACATCTGGCATCTGCATCATTTACAGAGCGCCGCTTTGCTCCAGAACCCCCACGGCCACTGGTTTGCTAGGTGCCCTGGGCTCCAACTGTTAACTACGTCCCTTCAAAGGGACCTGTGTGTTATTTACACACACTTCTCTCACACATACACACACTCATCTAGGGAGATGACTTGCATTTAGGCTCCATATTCCCACAAGCTCACTTGTAATTAATTAGCTAGCGGTCCCCTTCCCAACTTCCTGTCACTTCTCCCATCCTGGTTTCTTGGCTGAGGACAGAGGAGTCTCCTGGGTTACAGCTAGAGTAATCAGCCTCTGTGGGACCACAATGCATCTCAATCTACTGCACAGTAGAGTGGCACAAAAGAGAAGGTGTGTTTCTGCTTGTGTGTGAGAACGAGAGAATGAGAGAAGCCACCCAATTGGGAATCCGTATCCACTGGGACTAATTCACTTTGCTATTCATTAACCTCATCCTGTTACCGTGCAGAGGAAGTCTGGGGACAACAGCAACTTTCAAAGGCGATGTCAAGGAGTGCTGACTACAAATCCCAGGGTGCCCTGGGAGATGATCCAAGTCTTCCATTAAAGTGAGAGGCAGGTCTTGATCAGGTTATCAGATTAAAGCGAGCCAGCCAGAGGGTTGAAAGACTTACAAAAGACAAAAGCGTCTTACTTTGCTTTGATTTAAAGGCGAACAGCAGCCCCAGTCTAGTCTCTTTTGCATGCAGAGCGCAGCAGCTGTGGGTGAACACTGGCTGATTTCTGCTGATTAAGCAAATGTGCCTCCATTCTCATTTAGTATTCGGGACAAGGGCGGAGACAAGGACTCACGCAGTCATGTCAAGGATAGGACAACTCTTTCTACTCTCAGAATAGCTAATGTCTGCCTGTTAAGAAATGCACCACTTATTCTGAAAGTTTTAGAAAGAGGGGTTTCCTTGCTCTTTTGAAACTGAAATGAACAGTGCAGACATTTTCAGCGGTTCTCAAAAATGGGTTGCATGTCTGTCTGCAATAACAGAGAATAAACAATGGCAAATACACATAATACTGTAAATAATGGACAGAAAATGAATAGACTTTTTAAATGGAGATGTTGTTGGGATCTCAGGCTGTGCATCCAATCATATTCTACACTATTTGCCACAAATTGCATGACATGCAATTAAAACTTCTAATTTTTGAGTTAAAGAAATTGTAATTTATTTTTAGTGGAATAAACTATTTTGATCCAATGTAAATGTAACACTGTAAAATTTGGGCCCTGAAGCAAATCCATTTGATAACCACTGATTCGACATTCACAAGGCAAAAATCGGTAACACTTTCTATGAAGCCCATATTTATAATACATTATAAGGGTATTCTTAAGGCATTATAATGAATGCATAATGCATTATAAAAAAAACTTATGTTATATCGTCTTATAAATAATCATGACAACAATTATAATACATTATAATGCTTACGCATTTGTGCTTATAGCTTTTAAGATTATGATTATTTATAACACAATGAACACCATATTAAATCTACTTTTACATTGGTAATGGGACTATATATCTTGACATTATTTAAGATCTGCATAGTATCTTACTACAGTACATCTTGTAAGTGGTTAGGTGTGGAGTGTTATTTGAGTGTTCCCTGTGAGGCTAATATTAATTTTGATGTTAGCTAGTTAATAATTTCAACTGAAAAAAAATGTTTTAAAAAATGCAATGTTTATATGTTAGGTTACATTTTATTTTGATGGTCCCCTTAGTCTATTGACTATAAGCAACTTTGCAACTACATGTCAACTAACTCTCATTAGAGTATTAGTAGGCTTAGGTTAAGGTTAGGGTAGGTAGAATGTTGACGTACTTGCAAAGTTGCTTATAGTCAGTCTGTTGGGGAACCATCAAAATAAAGTGTTAGCATATATTTAGCAGACATACTACTAATACTCCAGTGACTGCTAGTTGACATGTAGTTGCAGAGTTACTTATCAACAACTACTAAAAGGGTACCATCAAAATTATCAAACTGATATTAAAATAAAAATAGTTCAAAGCAATCTGATCTGATATCTGATCTTATGGCTGTTTGAGAGAAAAAAAAGTAGTACTATACTTATAAGTGGTCATTGATGGCTTTAAGTAAAGTAGAATAAGAAAGGGTAAGATAATAGACTTATAATACATTATAACTATGAGAAATATAATCCATTGTAATTTAAGTGATGCAACGGGTTCACTGTGTGTTATAAATCATCATACTCTTAAAAGCTATAACCACTAATATTATAAGTTTTTTTTAATAATACATTATGCATTCATTATAATGCCTTGAAAATACCCTTACAATGTATTATAAATATGGGCTTCATAGAAAGTGTTACCCAAAAATCTTCAGGCTTCCAGTGTCACGGTGCACACAGCAGGGAGGAACGACGAACACGCAGACGAGGAGTAACTTCAAAATAATAGCCTTTAATGGTGACGAGAGGACAGGACAGGACAGGACAGGACAGGACAGGACAGGACAGGACAGGACAGGACAGGACAGGACAGGACAGGACAGGACAGGACAGGACAAGGCAAGGCAAGGCAAGGTTCACACGGACAGGAACACCAGGGAATAACGAGTAGACCAGACGAAAACTAACTAAACAGGCAGGAACTAAATACACATGACAATAACTGATAATTACCAAAACACAGCTGGACAAGACTTAACTAATAATCACACTTATCAAGGACAGGAACAAGACCAAATATGGAAACAAGAGGCAGGAACACATGACACACACGACAGAGGACTGACATCCAGTTGAAGGAATATTGTAGTTCACCCAAAAATTTTTGTTTTTGAAAATGTATACACCCTAAAACACATTAAAATAATCCACAAGTAATCCACACAACTCCAGTCCATCAATTAATGTCTTGTGAAGTGAAAGTTTGTTTGTAAGAAAAAACACTTAAAGGGATAGTTTGCCCAAATTTTTCATTTAAATTTAAAAATGTAATTTATTCGCCCTCATGTAAGTCCAAACCTGTATGACTTACTTTATTCTGTAAAATGCAAAAGAAGACACTTTGAAAAATGTTGTTTTGGACCCCATTTACTTTTTTTTGTACAGTATAGGCAAAATCAGATTTGCGTTGCTTTTGAAATATTCTTCAAAATATCTTTTTTAGTGCTCTGTGTCACGTGTCGGCCTATCTGAGTTCCTGTTTTCCTTATTTGGTTTGGTTCCGTTTCTCATTTGTTAATTATCATTCATTGTCCCCACCTGATTTGAATTATGTTCCCATTCATATATAAGACCTCAGTTCTCCCCTTGTATTTTGTCCGATCTTAAGTAATTAAATGGGAAAGTGAGTTGATGCTGTTTCGTTCTCCTGTCTTTCATTTATGTATTCATACTACAACCACGCACCCGTGACACTCTGAGATGACATGAGGGTGAGTAAATGATGACAGAATTTACAATTATTGGGTGTATAATCCTTTCAAGAAAGCCATAAAGAAGTAGAATTAGCACAAAAACGTGTTAAATGTCCTGGGATTAACTAATCAATTAATGCAATACAGTAATCCCTGCATTGTCATTATTAATTTCTTAACCATAATATTTAGCTAAAAATATAACAGGTGTTTAAATATTGGTAAGCAATATCTCAAAGAGCTTCTGTTACACCTGAATGAGTAGCTATCAAGACTTAACAGCCCCAGCTTCACATAATGAAGTTATGTAAATGAGTTTCACAATAGTAGACACAGTATGCAGATTCATAAGAAACATCATGTTGATGTTTTTCAAACCTCCTCAAGAATGAGATGCTTTGTGGAATCTCGGTCTCCATGACAACAGCAACAGACAAATAGGAGGCTGAACGTGACATTCTAATTCATAAAGACTTGACAGCTGTCATTGTAAAAGAACTGCCTTGAGAATCCAAAGATGTTGACATTTAGAGATAGTGAACATGGAAATAGGGCTTGACTTAATGATAGGCCTCTCGCATGTAGCTGTCATGTGGAAATTGTATAGGTCGGTGTTATACAAGACTGTGGGAAAATGTCTCCTTCTCTTTATGTGGTACAGCACAGAGCCAAAAAATCAGCGCAATTAATCTGCTATGCGAGACCATGTTTGGGAAATCATTAAACAATCGACTTCTGCCTCAGATTAAAGCTAACATGTCAGTCTGATATTTCTCAGAAACTGTCCAAAAACATGTTCTGCTGTGCCTTTTAATACATCTGCAGAGAAAACACGGTGGAGCGTTTAGCCACAGAGCAATCATTTCTGCTTCTTATAATTCAATTTCCTGTTGAACTTTGCTTTACCTACAGTGGCTGTGGCGCGTCGGCGGCCATTTGTAAGGAAACAGAGGCCTCGCTCTCTCTCTCCCAGGCCCCGTTTTCTCCCTGTATGGCCTAGTTTGATTTTGTCCAGATGCTGCTGAAACACAGGGAGTCTCTGTTCTCCAATGAAACAGGGATAGCACACCTCCATCCCACCCCACCCGTCTCCAAAAACCTTTCTGATGTGACACAAGGCTGGTTAAACTCCACCTGAGAACCTCGAGCGCTGCCAGACACGGCACAAAAACGGTCATTAAAATCCCAGCAGCACACTGAAAACCAGCATTCTCACACATTCAGTGCTGTTTAAATACTGTATTCGGGTTTCCACAGACCTACACTGCAACTGAGCTGTTGTAAAGATCCTTCAACAAGAACATATTGTGTGACTAGACTGTAAAAACACTGAGGTCTCTCAAACTAAAAAAACAAATTGTGTGACCAAGTGTATCTAATGTTTCTTGTTGGCTTGATAAAAGTACAGTAAATTAATGAATTTAACCTAAGATGGTTTGCCAGTCTTAGCTGGTCTACTTTAAGGTCTACTTTAAAGTCTACTTTAAGGTCTGCTAGGAAGCAGGTGTTTAGCAGATCTACCAGCCTGACCAGCTGGTGTCCAAAACCTTATAAGAAAACCAGACTAGCTTGGCCAAGGATATTATATATTGATACTATATAAAATTGTGTATGTATATATTATATTGTAATATTATAATTTAAATATGCGTGTGTTATAATGAGCAACGTGGTTTTTTTGGGGGGGGGAGTAAAATAATATTGTAATTAAATATTTATGAAAATAAATTTGATAGAATTGTAAAAATAAATAAAATTCTGTTATATATGTGTGTGTAAATAAAACATAATTTATATATATTTTAAAATGATCAGAAATGATAAAGATGATACGTTAATAATCATTTTAAAACGATAATCATAATTTTTATAATTAGCAATAATTAACAAAATAATTTTAATAATTAGCAATAATTAGCCAAATATGAAAATAATATACATTTATGAAATGCATATATTTTATAGAATTATAAAATTGTGCTATATATATATATATATATATATATATATATATATATATATATTATACGTGTTTGTGTGTGTACCTAAAACATATAAAAACCATTGTATGGCATTTTAAAAACACATTTTAACACTATTGTCATACTTTATATTGTACCGAAGGTCTTTTCTTATTTGTCTGAACATCAATTTTTCCCTGTCAGTGTGACACATCTACCGACTGAAAATCTACAGTAGTGTGAATCTGAATCATTTGACGGTCATGTGTGTTAGAAGTCATCCTTCTGAGCAAAACGCTGAGGTTTTTCATTTGTTTGTTGGCCTTGACTGCTCAACACTACATGTGTATGTTGTTTTGTGTGCAAAACCTCCTGTGTGGGCCAAGGAATATCTAGTAGGGGAGATGTGGAGGGTCGATGGAGAGGGGTAGTGATAATTTGTATCTGTTTGTTTCTCTCTATCTCTGATTTCCTAGCTACTCCTCACTCGGAGAGACAGGCCCAGCAGGGGAGCAAAGAGCACAATTTCCCCCCATGCTGTAATTCCAGCTTTGGGTCCACTATGTATCATTACTGAGAGCTGTATGTAGTTATTTGTGTCCTGTGGCCGGATGTGTTTTGAGGGGGGCAGGAGGAGGAGAGACTGGAGCCCAATGAAGAGCGCTAGAGCTCAAGTGCAGCTCTCAGGCATCTGGGGCTCCTGCTGAACACGGACGTCACCGTGGATTAATGTAACTGGAGCTATGGGAAGACACTGGATGATGGAACGGAAAGGACGGGACAGGCAGAGAGCAGGAGGAGGGGAAAGTGAAGCGATGGAGAAAAGTGTGGAAAGAGAGCACTGGGGATTGAGATAAGAGGAAAAGCCAATAGAGAAATACAGGGGTGAAAAGCTACAGTATACTACAAGATGTACAAGGATATCTGAGGCATATATGTTAGGATAAACAGAGCAGGGAGGAAGGTCGAGATCCATCCATACGAAGCAAGACAGTGTGTGTGTTTCTTTGGTCAACTGGTACTCTGGGAATAAATGGTTCAAGAAAATGTGAGACTGAATGGAGTTTTCAGCTGATGGATTAGTGAAACATTTTCAATATATTTCCATAACATTTACACTTATAGCACCTCTATATATTACGTGCTTGTGTCATTTTAAAGCCCAAATGCTGGAATTATCCACTGCATATGTGGTACTTATGTTAAATAGTTGAATAAATAATACTGCAAAGTCTTGACTTGCTGTAAAAAAAAAAAGAAAGATTTTTCAAAGTGGTAAATTAAACAAGAAAATATATTCATTTAATGTAATGTGTTACTTGGGATTTCTTTGTAAATTTACTAGCAATTTCTGAGCTACACAAATGTTTTACACAAATGTTTTAGTTTTTTTTCAGTGTGGGAGAGAGAAAGATAGAGATAGAGAGAGGACACCAGTGCATCCTGTTTCTGGAATGAGAATGTAAACAGTTTCACCCATCCAGACCATGTTATGTCTGCTCTACGTCTGGCCAGTGCTGCGTTCATAACTTACCGTAATTTCTAACACTAAAAGCTAACAATGTTCATCCCACAGCACCAAAAGAGAAGACCAGCAATCAGTCGGACCACTGCACATCCTCTATCAATTGCATGTAGTTTAGACAGGCTTCTCTTTTAAAATAAATATTCCAACCTATACTTTTGGCTATATTATATAGTATGTGCTCCTACTATGCATCTATTTGCATATCAGCTTGACAGACAGCCTTCACCTAAAAATGAAAATTCATAATTTACTCGCTCTCATGTCAGTCCAAACCTGTATGACTTATTTACTGCTGTGATAGAAAAGATATTTTGAATAATGTGTTTTTTCAACATTGATAATAACAAGAACCATTATCAATAATTGGACATCAATAATAACTGATAATAATTAGGCATCAAATTAATATCAGCTTTGCCATCACAGGAATACATTACATTTTGATTATTCAATTATAATTATTTAATTATTATCATCTTAATTATTCCAAACATTTAATTTGTAGTGTATATATACATTTTTTCAGCAAGAAATATCGGTAACACTTTACAATAAGGTACATTAGTTAACAACATTAGTAAACATGAACTAAGAATGAACAATACTTCTACAGCATTTATTAATCTTAGTTAATGTTAATTTCAGCATTTACTAATGCATTATTAAAATCATAAGTTGTGTTTGTTAACATTAGTTAATGCACTGTGAACTAACATGAATAATCAATGAACAACTGTATTTTCATTAACTAACATTAACAAAGATTAATAAATAGTGTAATACATGCATTGTTCATTGTTTCTTCATGTTAGTTAATACATTAACTAATGTTAACAAATGACACCTTATTGTAAAGTGTTACCGAAATATCAAGCACATTTCATAAAACAAGGATGCCTGGTCACCCTACTTTGGCGCTACACAAGACAGTGAGTGCGCAGTTCAATCTACTAGTTCATCCAAGAGCACATGAACTCATCCTTGGACGAATCTACAGCCAGAGAAAGAATTTGGAACACTTAATATATCACTTTATGAGCCAGAGGGGTGGGATTCAGCAGAAATCCCAAAATCCAAAGCAACAGCTGATGGTCTTCCAAAATTGACGCCTTTCTTTGGTATGTCAGCATGGATGCGTTCATGCATCATAACCAGCATAGATTGGATGTTTTACCCATGAGTCAACAGTTTTACACACAGACCCTGCAGGTGCACCTCCACAGTGAGTTACGATGGGTTCAGTAGTGACACTCCTCCATTCCGTTCTTTCCATCCTACGTGAGACTGACTCAATGTTACAGCATGAAGGAGGATCAAAATAAACAGAGCAGACAGATGGCCTCTCATCCAACATTTTAGCATGCCATACAGAGGATTTCGACCGCCAACTTATTTTACTCTTACAACCACACAGATAAACTTTAGAGACAGACGGCCATAGTGTTAGTATTTACACTAAAAGAGCTGAATGGTTTGGATAGTCGGAGGAGCTGAAGTTGTGTAACGGCACTTTCTATGAATAGTGTTCGAAATAGGGCCTGAAATTTGAATTAGTTTCTTTTCTTTTTTTTCAACAAAAGGTCCATGAAACGATCACCAGGCTTAATTTTTAGCAATAAACAATTAAATAAATATCAACATTAAATAAATGAAATTTATACATCACAAATACATACAGTACATTACAATGCTATCTGCATCTTAGCACTTTATTTTATTATATATTATTATATATCTATAATATTTTATATATATTTACAATTGTATAAAATATACACTTTTATAATTTAATTATAAAATTGTATTCAGTAATAACATTTTTGATTTATTGTGATTTTCAAATTATTATAATTGAATTATCATTATAGCTTTTGATGAGGTTTTCTATATATATATATATATATATATATACACAAAACCTGAAATTTTTGTAATTTAACATTTATGAAAAGTATATATTTTTTATAGTCAAAGGACAAAGTGCACTATATCCATTGAATATGATCTGGTGAAACTACATTTTTGACATACAGTAGTTAACGTTACAATGTTTAACACACACAGTATCTATTTCCAGTAGTACTTTACTTTACAGAGGAAAGTGACTATTATGTTTCTACTGTTAAAACTCATAACGTGAAACTGTCAACTTTACAGCTCTCAACCTTGTAAACTCAACTGTACTCAACAGTGTCAGCACTATATCGCTTTACCATAAAAACTTAACAATGATTCACAATACAGTAAAACTTCACACTACTTTTTAGAATAAATGAGCAGAAATATGTCCAGCAAACAAATCCCCTGCCAAAATCCACTAATAGGCTTGCAAGACCTTTGGTGTTATGTTGTTATGTTGGTGGACAGATATTACAAAACACTGCATTATAGGTATACGAATATGGCAGAATTGATCAAAAACAGTGTGAGTGTTGTACAGATGGAGCTGTGAACAGCACGGTGGCCTCCATCACACAGGCACTCACACACGTCCAGCATAGTGATTCACCTCTTGTCCTCCTACTGACAGTGTGTGGGCCTGTCTGAGTCAGACACCAGCCGCATGGCAACCGCACCATGGCAACAGTCTGCCTCCAAACAGATCCACCAGCGGCGAGAGAAAGAAAGAGAGAGAGGCTATTCTCAGGAATAGCATACTGCCATACTGCTTCTACCATTTCTACACCATATATTATTTATAATGTGCACAGTATGCGAATTTTGTGTATACGCCGTGCGACCAGATGACTTGTAGTGTATATTTGCCAAAATTTGTAAACCAAAGAGCGCATTGTACAGGGTATCCCACAATGCAACGTGTTCAACTTGACCTCTCATTTCTAGCATGTGTACCACAAGAAATATCTACTATTTTTAACCCTTTCTTGATTTGATTGTTTGATCAGACTACCAAACGTCAATATATTTTCAGAACAAAATTTGGATTAAAAATACAAAATAATCATTATAAACATAACATAAAGCAGTTATGCAATGTAGTAAGCTAGTAAATGACTATGGTTCGGTTATTTTACACAGGCAGTACACAGTATGTACTATGCAGTAAACAGATCCATATGGGGACAAAGAGAAATGAACACATATTTGACACATTTCCTATTTGGTCTCATTTTTTCCATTGGAAATAATGAGGAATACATGTCTTAAGAGTGTTTACTTACAAAAAAAAAAAAAAAAAAAAATGGAATGATGCATGATAATTCACATTATCAGACAAGAAAATGACCTTCCCTTTGTAAGAAAGGAGTGGGTGAATGATACGGTATTGGATTTGGCAACCCCGTTCTACTTTTAAATCCAATGCTTTGTTTCGGAATCACTGACATGGAACAATTGTTTATTTATGTTGCGCAAAACTGTACGGTCTGAAGAATTTTGGAAACGCCGAAAAGGAAAATGGGTTTCACTCAGCGTAATGGAAATCTTAAGTCATATTCTTCAGGATTGCAAAACTGTAACTGGAGAGAATGAAAGAGAGTTGTGTGTGTAAGTGTTCATTCACTGTGAGTGAATCATGCTTTAAACACCGCGGTGGTTGTGGTCTGATCATTAATGATTGCAAATACTAAGGAATTGAGGGATTACAGATCAGTATCCTGTTCTACCCTGATGAAAGTTGCAACAGCCCTAAAATTTATTGTTGCAAACAGAGTTTCTGCCAAAATTCTGCAGTTATTTTACAATGTTCATTCATAATAAATCAATGTAGCATCTCCTTCAAATAGCGTGAGGGCTCTCACAATTTTTCTGCCTGTTTATTTTTTATGATGATTATAGAAGTAGTTAATATCAAGTTACCACAGTTTGTTTCGCATTGAAAACAACTGTATTAAATAAAAAATGAAACAAACTAAAAAGCCGGGATAGAACTGTTCAAATGATTTGAATAAAAAAAGAGTGTTTTGTCAATTATAAACATATCTAGAACATATACACTACCATTCAAAATTTGTGGTCTGTAAGATTTTTTAATGTTTTTGAAAGAAGCCTTATATTTGAGGCAAAAAATTGTAATATTGTGAAATATTATTATAATTTGAAAGAACTGTTTTCTATTTTTAATATATTTTAAAATGTATTTTTCTTGTGGTGCAAAGCTGAATTTTCAGCAGTCATTACTCCAGTCTTCAGAGTCACATGATCTTTCAGAAATCATTCTAATATGCTAATTTGCTGCTCAAGAAACTTTGTTCTTATTATTAACAATGTTGAAAATCCACAAAATGTGCACTGATCCACAAGGTTGAGAAGGTTACTTTGGATATGTAATAGGTTACAGATTACAAGATACCCTATTTAAAACGTAATAAGTAGTGTAACCATTTAAATTACTTTATTAAAGTAATGTAACTGATTACATTTAAATACTTTTTGATTACCTTTCTAAATTTCTAATGTTTTCAAATGTTAATCATTTTCAAACACATAAACAGGCAGGGTTAACCTTACAGTAGCACTCAACACCGATTACTCTCAGACTCAATGGCGTTACATGCAACTATTTACTCCCCAACACTGCTGATACAAGTATTTATATATGGTGACCAGTGATGCTCAGTATGACTGATCCATAGCTGGTCCTCATTCTCTTCTCTCAGCTGCATGTGTGGAGCAGGCCGTCTTGTCTTGAGGTACAGTTTTCAAGAGGCCATGCGGTCTAGATTTCATTAAAGCTTATCAGATGGCTCTTTTATGGCTCTGTCTCAATCCCAGCCTGCTTTGTGACTCAGGGTTAATTCAGTAGGTACACAGAACGCTCTGTGATAAACCTCCTCAAGATGTCAGCCGCTCTGTCTGCTGCTCAAACACAAACTTTGAGTCAGCATGAATCATTTTACACACACACATACACCCTTGACAAACGCCACCTGTTCAATGGCATATTTGGCCTAGTAGAGTAACCTACAAAACAGCAATCAGGATGTTTGTATCTGTGTGACTCACAGGTTCAAGGTCCACAAAACACTGCAGTGATTTCATCGTACCAATGGTCAATCCCTCCAAGGGAGCTGTGAAAACATCAGTATCATATTCCCTGTTAGATTTATTGGGTTTAATATGGTCACGGTCTCCCGTAGTGCATCAGTTTAGTGTAAATCTAAATTCATATTCTCCAAGAATGTGTCGCTAAAACCGGCCCCTGCCAGACACCAGGCCACAGAGCAGGAGGTTAATCAGACTGTCTCTGGAAGGAGAATATGAGCACCCCCGCTGGAGAAAGCCGGTCATAGCAACCTGAAGTAGTAGAGGTAACCAGCTCAACTGTCCCCACCAGCTTAGCCAATGCGTTCTACCAGATTTAACCAGGTTGACCTTATCCCCGCCATCTAAACAATGACCTAAATTAGCTTGGACTGAGCTACTAGCGCCGACCAGCTAGAAGCTATTTAAACCCAGCTACCATTCAAGGAGGGATTTTTACAGAAGGTAATTAGTTACCAATTGCTAACTAGACAAATTTTATTGTTAGTAATTATTCAGCTGACAAAAACATGGTTGCTGTTACTGAGGCTTTTTAAAAAAGTGTCCTTACTGAATAATGGAAATACACCTTAAAAGATTACACTTAAAGGGATAGTTCACCCAAAAATGAAAATTTGATGTTTATCTGCTTACCCCCAGGGCATCCAAGATTTAGGTGACTTTGTTTCTTCAGTAGAACACAAACAAAGGTTTTTAACTCAAACCGTTGTAGTCTGTCAGTCATATAATGCCAGTCAATGGACACAGAATCTTTGAGAGAGAAAAAAACATGCACAGACAAATTCAAATTAAATCCTGCGGCTTGTGACGATACATTGGTGTCCTAAGACACGAAATGATCGGTTTGTGCGAGAAACTGAACAGTATTTATATAATTTTTTACCTCTGATAAACCGCAATGTCCGACTGTTACAACATCCGGTGCGTGACGCGTCAACCTGCTCTGGCACATAGATAAATATATGCATAGATGCCTCATTAGCGACAGTTTCTATGGGCTGCGATACGTAAGGATCTACATATAATTCTATGTATATATATATCTATCTATGTTCCAGAGCCGTTGACGCGTCACGCGCCGGATGTTGCGGATGAGCTCAGGAGAGTTGGACATTGCCTGTATCAGAGGTAAAAAATGATATAAATGATGTTCAGTTTCTCGCACAAACCGATCGTTTCGTGTCTTAGGACATCAATGTATCGTCACGAGCCGCAAGGTTTAATTTGGATTTGTGTGTGCATGTTTTTTTTTTCTCTCAAAGATTCTGTGCCCACTGACTGGAATTATAGGACTGACAGACTGCAACAGTTTGAGTTAAAAATCTTAATTTGTGTTCTACTGAAGAAACAAAGTCACCTACATCTTGGATGCCCTGGGGGTAAGCAGATAAACATAAAATTTTCATTTTTGAGTGAACTATCCCTTTAAATGCAATGTTTCAAATGGCATGCAAATTTATTGTGGTTTAAATGCAGTTAGTTAAGTTTAAGTGTACTTTTTGACCCCTTTTTTTATCTTCATGTCTAATTTCATAATTATGTCTATTATCTTAGAAATACTGTATGTTTAAAATGTATTGTCGAATGTACTGACAAGCATTTATGGTAAACTAAAATATACTTTAATGTCATTTTAATGGAAACATGGTTGTCATGTATTTAAATATATTTGTAATTGCATATTTGTAACGACAAAATTTCAATTCAGTACATTTAAAATATATTTACTTTAACTGTAATATCAAGTAACATGCTACAGTGAAACTATAATCAAATACTTTACATGTGCTGTAGTGCACTTCTTTAAAGCATGACAAACATTAAAATATAATAATTTAAAATGTACTTCAAAGCAAAAGTTTTAATTTGACATTATTATAAAGTGCATGTTTTGTCATGAAAGTGTACTCTCTGTAGGTAGCTACACTTAATCTTTTATCTGCAAGTACAGTTTTTTAAGTGTACTTATAAGAATTCAAGTACACTTTAAGTGCACATTCACACTTTTTCGCAAGAAAACACTTATAAAGCTAAAGTTGTTAAAGGAGAAATGTGTTGTTTCTGTTGCGCTTGGATCACCAAACTAAATTACAGAGCTGTTTTCAAACAGGTTTCCTAAATACTTTGTCATTGATCTTCAAAACAGACCTGCATCAAACTCAACAAAGTAGCAACAGTCAGTTTACATGACTCAGTCATTAAAATTTAGCATGGTTTCAATAGTAGCTGTTGTAGTTGTATTTTATGTAAAAATATCTGTCCATGTTTAATATGGTTAGTGTACTTTTTAGTAGCTTTACATGTCGCTAACTACTTGTCAAAAGGGTAGCTCGACTTGTGAGTAGCTTGTAGCAGTTTCAAAGTACAATCCATAGTTTCCATGTGACGTCACAGTTTTTTTATCGTCACCATTTTTGTGTCCGAGTCACAGCTGCACGACCTGTCAGTCTATGGTCACAGCAGCCACAACTACCAGAGGAAGATCAACGAAACACTCCCAGAAGGTCCACAAGGTTACAATATGCCCGGGATATGTTGTGCTATAACAATAGTCATCAGAAAAACCCCTAACTACAATTTTATTCGATCCCAAAGAGGTTCGATCGGCGGAATAAATTGTTGGCTTAAATCAGAAGGCACCACTGGCAGCTAACGTACGGTTGCCAACTTCAGAAAAGGATAATAATTGACAACTGTGATTCTTTATAGGAGAATAAAGGACGTTAAAATATTTGTATTGTACCACATAGGCTATTTCATTTCCGTGTCGGCAGTTAAGTGTATACTGTATATACTGTATGCTCAGTAAAGCATTTTTTTAACAATGGGAAAATTTTGAACTAAAATGTTATTGCAGCCATGTAGCCTATGAATTAATGAAAATGCATATTTTTAATTAAAGAGAACTTAGTGTTGGCTGCTTTTGTTGCCTGAATTTGTGCTTCAATAATGAAATCCAGGTTTAAGAATACACTAGAAGTGAAAGACGTCTTGCATGTTTTCTTGGCTTGCTGGATGTTGGGCTCATGATCAGTAATCACGTTATTTGCATTAACCAAAACTGACTTGCTGAATTCAAAACGCAGACGGAGAAGGGAATCGCCGAGTCTCGCTCGCTGTGAAGTTGGAGCGACCAGCCGGCAGAGGATTCTTCAAGCTCTTAAAGCCTTCATCGAGCGGCTACGTTTGCAATTCAATCAGTAATTTGTCCAGAAAGAATGAATAATTATAAATTGTGCTAATATTAGCTAATTTGACATTATTCAGATTGTGTAGTAAGCTAGCTAACGTTATCTTATTACACTATCATTGACTCAAAAGTGCTTTGAGCTGATGTCAGTTTTAAATGTACAAGTAATCAGTACCTTACATGGCCTAACTGTTGCTAACACTTGCTGTCAATTAAGTCCAGGGATCAGTGTGGGAAACAGTAGTAAAGGTCATTTATTATTTCATTAATATTATCTATTAAATCTCATATGGATGTGCTGTGCTCGTTGTCACATCAGACACAAGTATGGCGGCGAGCATAGCGGAAGTGACGTCTTTGGTACCCATGGATAGCGTCAACAACAATTAAAGGGATAGTTCACCTTCAGTTGCTGGTCCCCATTGACTTCCATAGTATGAAAAAAAATGCACTGAGGACCAACTGAAGGTGAACTATCTCTTTACACACTTCAAATTATAATACCAACCCACTGAATAGACTATAGTTAATGACAACTACAAATAAGGTAAGATCACATTATTCATCTGATCATTAAACAATAAAACCAACCATAAAAAGGTAAACCTGCTTGTAGCACAGATCAGACTTATCAGTGATCTTGTTTCTCACAGAGCAGATTTGTTTGTTTACAGCAGTGAGGTTATGTGTTTATTACTCTCTGGGAGTCAATGCAGAAGACTACGCTTTCTGCCTTGAGTTCAAGAGACGAGGCCATGAAGATGTGCAGTGGTTGTGTGTGTGAGTGTGCTGTACGTACGAGTGAGTTAACATTATGCTGGCTGTAGGCAGTTTTCGAGTGAGGTCAGCGCTGGTCTTATGTGGGTAATTAACTTCAGTCCGGCCAGCCATTGTTTCGGCTTGGCTCTTTTTCATGTGGTTGCGAAATACAACCTTGTGTGCATTTGCGGTGTGTGTATGTGTGACGCTGAGGTGTAAATAAACACTGAGATTTGCTCTCCTCTGCCACAGGGTGAGACTGCACTCTGTCTTAATGCACTTTTACCATCTCTCACAATGTCAATCTGGTTCAGACATTAACACACATAATGTACATACTGACAGCACACATAAACACTTATACTGTACAGTACACTCACTGTGAACATGAATAACCATATCATTTATGGTGACAGTTTATACTATATTAGTAGAAAGAAAATACAAGTTTATTTTTAGAGTAAAACAGTAAAATACTACCTTCAATTAATGGGGGAAAACATGCATTACATGTTATTTGATTTTATTGAAATAATTTTATTTTAATAATTTCAGTGACATCATATGTTTAGGTGCATTTTTATCTTTTTTTTTTTTTAAGACCGACTGTGATAATTCATATTTAAACACCTGTATTATTTAGAAATTTAGAAATTACTTTAAATAAAAATATAAATAAATTGAAAACCAGTGAAAACATCTCAACTGTTAGTGGACTACTGTTATCTGAAAAAAAAAAAGTCCTTCTAATGAAAAATCTTGTTCTGTAAAAAAAAAGTTCTTTATTTAAATAGTAAAGAACATGTGTTAACTACAATATTCTTCATCTCAATGGATGATTTTTTTTTTACAGTTATTGTAGGTCCTGTAATTTGATTGGCCAAGCCTGTCTGTGTTGCTTGGCAACATGCAAAGTTTGATGCTTTTGTTTCTTTTGGTACTATTTTCAAAAAAATACATAAACCAAATCAGCCAAACTTAGTCTTGAAATTTAGTCAAATTGAACTTCTTCAGAATGAGTCTCTTGCCTATGCCATTGTGTACTTTTGCTCATTAATTACTGTATCACAGTTATAAGAATGTGATTGTTTAACATTACAACAATGTACATTTAGTTGATAAATGTGTTTTCCATTGTCATGAAAATTAAGGTTTTAGCTCTAAAACAGGCTTTATTTTCCTAATGCATAATATAATGTATAACTTCTTGTTTCTATTAATTCTGGAGCAAAATGAAATATGACATTACTTTGCAAGATTTGTCATGATAGCAATTGGGGAATACAGTAAAACAGGAGAGAGGTGAGACAGTCGTGCAGTTGAGACAGGCCTTAGAGGAGCAGCCCATCTACCAAAAGCTGCACTGCAACTCTGACATTGAAGCTGTTTGCATATGCAGCGGCTCCCCAGCCTCTGTCGCCCACTTCAAAGTGCTATTTATGCAGGGAAAAAAAACAAAACAAAAAAACGCTTGAATCTTTCTGTCCTACCCTCTTCCCTGGGGGTAATGTTTTTTTGGATCACACACATGCCTTTTTTGTTGAAGAAAAAACATTTCACCCTCCCACACCTCTCTCTCTCTCTCTCTCTCATCCGCAGCTGGGTTCTCTGAGTTTTCGGCCCCTCCTCCTCCCTTGAGTGGTGGAACGCAGTCCAACAGTGTAAGCACAGCTCTGAAACAATTGAACATCTGTTTGGAGTCGGGCCCAAGAACAGCCTTCCTGTTGTGCTGCACCATTCGAACGCTTAACCCTTCCTTACCCACCTTTGCTCTGCACCCCTCCGGTCCAATTACATCTTTCTTTCACCTTCTCGTCTCGCCAAATTTAACCACCACAAGACACCTTACGCTGTTTTCTGAACTCCTTTCCTCGCTACATTCATCCGTCCCTTCATTTCATTCCGTTACTTTCACCTTTCCAAAACCTCCTGCTCTCACTTCACGTCTTTTCTTGATTGTTCTTCCTCTCTCCTCCCTACTCTTCCTGTCTTACTTCATCTTTTGCGTCCTCTGCTCTCTCTAGTATCTGTAGAGTCTAGTTCAGAGCCAAGCACAGCTGAAGCCTGCTGTGTGCAAACCTGTATGTGTAAACTGACACCACCAAACTACAGTGCTCTTACCCAACACACACACACACACACACACGCGGTTCATCAGATTATTTACTGTAAAATATTTTGGAGCAGAACCAATATCAAATATGTTCCAAAGAAGAACGTCACGGCACATGCACGCAAACACACACTTACTGCACACATGTTTACTTAGCTATCTAAATGATGACATATCATAGACTTGCATGTTTTTACATGAAACTAATTATAAGTACTAACTTTTACCCAGACTGTAACCTTGTGAAGGGAGGTCTTGTCATATTTAGCTAACTTCTGGAGACACATTTGACCCCACAGTATAGGCTAAATATAAACCATAGCACACAAATATGCATTTAAAGTGAGATAAATTTTTAAAATGTGCTGCACGTTAAACTTAAAGTGAACAAAAACATCATAATATGAGTGTAACTTGTTTTTTCTTAATGCAGTAATTTATATGAAGTCTATAACACTCCAGGTCTCCACTGCTGTGCGAGTCTTTTTATGTGTGTGTGTGTGTGTGTGTGTGTGTGTATGTCTGCAGTGTGTAATTCAACACACTTAGGTAAATAAGAGTTCAAGTTCACAGCTGTTGAAGAGCGAGAGAGAAAGAAGGAGAGAGGATAGGGTGCAGGATTATTTGCCTACAGCACTGACCCTATTAACCAGGATAGTCAAACCAGCACAACAAACACCTACACAAGCACATACAAACAAGGGATTAAGGTGGCAAGTTGGAAGTGTTGTAAAGGTTGATCTTTGACCCTACCTGGAGATTTTTCCTTAGAAATGTCAGCAAATTTAAAATAAAATAAAACAAACAAACAAATGAACAATAGTAATAATTTGAATAGAATTAAATGCATATATATATATATATATATATATATATATATATATAATCTGATAAGAGTGCGATATTCAAGCGATATCGTAACTCCAACCGTTTCACCGTTTGTATCACTCCGCTTGCGGTATTTATCACGAGTGTCATGGCAGACACCCAAATCCACTATAATACTGTTTTGTGTTACAAAATGTACTTTTAAGAGTTTTTTTTAGGTGAGAATGTAGTTGTTAAGACTTCAAATATGCGGTTTGTTAATAAAGATAATGTTTATTTGAAAATTTGCTCAGACGTTTTCAAAAATGTGAGCTCCAGGGCTTCAGCGGCCGTCAGCACTCATGAACCCACCGAGAGCAGCCTTATCTGGGCCAGATCCTCTGGAATTTTTCCGCTGGTTCTGATGTCTCTATAGTGGTTAAACATTCAAACATTCAATTGACATTCAAACTAATGTTTTATTGTGAATATGAGATTGAGCTGAAGAATGAATGCTGTTTCAGATAAAGGTAATCACACTGGCTCAATCAAACTCTCTTTCATAATACTCTACTCCAAATAATACACAGCTTTTGATACAGTAATACAATAAGCTTTTAATGAAGCAACTCAACGTTCCTTCGTTACTAGTTCTAAAGTGATGTTTTGGCATTAGTAATGGAGGCTTGGGCTCAGCTGTTAAACTGTCAAACTGAGATTTGAATCCGTGGCCATATACAGATAAAGTCCATAAATATCATTAAATTCGACATAGTAGAATTTAGCTTGTCTGTGTTGCTTGGCAACATGCAAAGTTTGATGCTTTTGTTTCTTTTGGTACTATTTTCAAAAAAATACATAAACCAAATCAGCCAAACTTAGTCTTGAAATTTAGTCAAATTGAACTTCTTCAGAATGAGTCTCTTGCCTATGCCATTGTGTACTTTTGCTCATTAATTACTGTATCACAGTTATAAGAATGTGATTGTTTAACATTGTTGTCACAAGCAGTCCTGAGTTTAAAACCTGTGAGAATACACAATACAAAACTGCTACTGACACTTTACTGTGTCCTATCTATCAGTGACCCCCTATTTGTTTTTGTCTTTTTATTTAAAAAAGTGCTAGAACACTGCATCATTCAGGTCTAAATGGTCCGCTCAGCAGCGACAAAACAATAACTAAGCAATATCACTATCTATATATCAATATCTTTTTCCTTTGGTTGCAAGCTCTTAAGATTTAAATGATGCAAGAATCATGTGACTACTCACAACCTAAACAGTAGCCCTGCGCTACAATTATGCTAGCATAAACGCTTCACTTATCTTATTTCTTAGCAAGGCAGAGAAGGATGGATGAGAATAAGGAATGTGGCATGTTTAGGAAGGAGTGTCGTGGGAGAATCCACTCAGACAGTGAAGGGAGAGGCCGCCCTGCTCACACACACATGCGTGCAAACACATACACATGCATATACACATACACACACACCTTTGTTGTAAGCTGTAAGAGCGCAGCTCGACTATACTGGGATACGGTTGCTGTGTCTGTGAGTTTGGAATGTTAACTCAATCCAGATGAGAGGAGAACACACTACAGCCGGTCTCAATCTCTCTATCTGTCCTTCTCTCCTGCTCTTTCTGCCACACACACCTCATTTTTTTTTGGGTTTGGAGGCCAGATCTGCTCAGCGAATAGCAGCACCTGGTGGAGAGGTTGTGAGACACATACATACATGTGAGCCACATAAATACACACACAGTGACACACAACATTTAGTAAATAACGTAATAATAGCTGTAGTGTGGAGTTGTTGTTTTTTTGGTTTTTTTTTAATTCTAGGACTACTCGGAGCAGGGTTTCTCTCACTAGAGTGTCACGCGAGTGAAGAGCGGGAAATGGAAAAGCCTGAATGGAGCTGAAGCCATTACAGTAATTACAGTAATGTCTTTTGCAGATCTCTATGACTGAGGAAAACATATAAAACATATATTATGTGAAATCAGTGTTGTTATCATTAACTAAAACTAGAACTATTCAAAAGATTGTTTTGAAATAAATATAAAAATAAAATAAAATATAAAAATTGTAATTTTAAATATTGCCTTGGCAGCTAGATTAAATAAACTGAAGTACTAATATTACTAAAACTAAAACTTAAATAAAAATCAATTGCTATATATAAATATAAAAAACTAAAATAAATAGAAATGGCAAAGGTATTTTGTCTTTTGACAAAAATATCTAATTTAGTGAATATTTCATTTTATCATATTCATTTATTCTGACTAAAATGGCGTCCAGGTTTAGCTGTTGAAACAAAAACAACAAAAAAAAACTTTTTTGTTTGATTTTAATTGAAAAGATAAAAAAAAAGAAAAAGAAAGTTCAAACCAATTACATTTTACAAATGTATTTAAACAAACATTTTAAACACCTGAGATCCTGAAGTAGTATTACTGTAAATGAGTAATATAATCTTATGAATTTGTGCTTAAGTTATTCATCATGTTGTGAATAAATCTGAATAATACACACAAAGCATGGTAATTGCAATGTCAAGGTCATGTGTTTGATTTCCAGGGAAAGCATGATTTGAAAAAACACATATATATAGCATGAATGCAATGTAAAAAGATTTTCATAAAAGCGTCTGCCAGATCCATTAATTTAAATTGATCTCATATGTGTAGGATGCGTTTGGGTGATTAGCTTGCTAGCAAAGCACTTCAGTTTACTGGTGTTCATTCATTGATTAAAACGATGACACACACACAAAGACTGTGCAAACACTTCATTTTCTAAACTAAGATAGTACCATATATAATACCTAATTTGATGATTTGGCATTCCCAGCCCATTAAATCAGTAATATGGCATGATTCAGAGCAAAACAAGGAAAATAATGTACAATAGGGCGGGGCTTGATTATATCCATGCGGAATTGATTAGATTGTTAAAGTTATTTGGACTTGGATTGATTTGATGGAAGACTGCGACTTTGGAATAAAACACACTGATGAATCATGAACATTATGATCAGGAACCTGTCTTAGGAAAGCAAACAGGGTCAATTGTGATTTCATGTTGACTGAAAGTGTCACCCAGAGCACTGCCTGTTCTTAACAGCATGCTGGAAAACAACACACTTGTGCTCCAGTTTTGTTTGTATTCTTCAGGCGTGAACACGAGGCAAAGTTTCTGAAAGCTAACTTCTTTTAACAGCGTCTTCATTCTGAGAACAGAGTCCATAGTCCTCTGCAGTACAAGGCAATCTACCTCTAACCCACATCTCCTCGGCTGTAGTGGGTTTGTTTTGCATGGCAACTTCTTTCAGGGGTTTTCTAGGAAATATTTCCCTATCCCCCCTCCCTCTCTAAGGTTGAGTATACAGAGCGTCTTAATGCAGGGGGTGTCAGCGGCCTGTGTGCGCGCCAGCATTGGCCCAAAGTTGGCTCTGCAGTGGACCCACAGGGTTTGGGAAGCAGTGTTCCACATTAACATATCCCAGCAGAACACAGCCCTGATTAAAAACACATTTCTGACAGAACACCTCCCAGAAGGAGTGTATGAAGGAAAGAGAGACAGAGAGCGAAAGAAAGAGAGGTCGTTTATTAAAACTAGAACAGTATATCACAGTAGAGAAGACCCTCCAGAAAAGGGGGAAAAAACCCAGAAAGTTTCTTGTGAGGTGGTGACACAATTGTGAGATTATAGTCACTGACATACATGTTAACACCGACCCTCCCCTCCCCCAAAAAAGGATTAAAAAACACAGATACACACACCGTTACATTAACCTTCAAAATTAAAGTGTATAATTTCTCTGCCTCTTCTCTGCCAAAAGGAATCATAAAAATAATGATTGTTCCCAAACAATTAGTCTTCCGTTGTTCAAACATGTAACTCGTATCATTGGTTGATATGCCAAGCCTCTCAAACAAACATAGAAATGTTTTGAAGCCTATGAATGAGTTGGCTCTTTCATAACTAAGCAGACTTGAGAGCGTTAAAAGTAGTGTTAACGAAAACTATGACGAAATATGTACGTTGACAAGCTTTTTTCCCATGAATAAAAGGAGACGATAAGATGACAAAAAGGTCAATAAGCGATAACTGTGACTATATCAACATTCAATATCATTGACAATTAAAGACGAGACTAAAATGTGTGTTAAAAATAATTTATTATTTTTAAAGATATTTTTATAGACATTTAGTTGACTAAAACTTGATTAAATTTGACATAGGACTAAGAATAATTAAAAAAATGGCTGACAAAATTAACACTACAATTAAGTATTGCAAGTGTGTGTGTATGTGGTGAATTCAAATTTAATTAAAACATTTTTGCCAGCCATCTCAATGTCAAAAAGTGTCCCAATTTACCTGAATTCACCTCCTATTTGATTCAGTAAGATTTTTTAATGATGTTTCATGCCCTTACCAAGTCTGCATTTATTTGATCAGAAGTAAAAGTATGAAATAATATTATTAAAGCTTATTCTCTTTTAATATCTTTTAAAATGTAAGTCATCCCTGTGATGGCAAAGCTGAATTTTCAGCAGCCATTACTCCAGTACTCCAGTAGTGTCACATGATCCTTCCGAAATCATTATAATCTAGTGATTTTTTGCTCAAGAAACATTTCTTATTATTATCAGTGTTGATAACAGTTGTGCTGCTTAGGCAACCAATTAAAAAAAAAAAATCAGTAATCTTTGAAAAATAATGTTGAGAGCAACAGAGAAACAGAATAAAGAGCTATAAAATTAACTTGTATAGAAGTCTGTATAATTTAGTCTCACAAAAATTTGACGAGAAATCTCAGACTATTTGACATTGGTATTTTAGCAAATATTACACCCTTGTACATACTTGGAATTGTGTTAGAGGGTACAGCAAAGTGGTAGTCCATTTGAGCTGTGTTATAGCGACCTCAGTAAAAACTGTGCTGCTGTGTCGAAACATCTGTGGCGAAACGGTCGTTAGGAGGATTGAAACTATGGTGAAATGCGCTGGGCCACAGCAACAATAAAGACCTGAACCCAGTGACCAAAGGCAAGGTTCATTAGTTCCAATCTGTTCGATTAGACACACACATTCACACACACACACACACACACAAACTACTGGACCTGGATCAGGCACAGTGAAGAGCAGCGCTACCATAAAGCTATAACATGTGGCTTGCAGAACAATGCAATGTTTTGTTTGTTTATCTGTTCCGTATAACGTTGTATTGTGTTAGACGTATTTGTGTTAGTATTGGGAAATCCCTCTCAGAGGAGGCCTGCAGGACTGTAGCTTTCCTCACGGAGCTAAACACGCTGCATGGAACTGATTTGAGCCATATTACTCTCAGTATTAACCCTCACACAGAAATGAAACATAAACCTGAGGGGGTCTGTTTAAAGCGCTCCATCTGTCATTCGCATGGAGAGTTGTTTTTCTGCCTGTACATATATACACACAGACACTCCCACCTCCAGGTTTACTATCACATGCTATAAATCACATCCACTTGACCTGCGTTGGCGTTCACACAGCAGCAAAGATTTGCATGTATCTTCTGAAACACAAGTAAACTACACAAGATAATGATAGTGAATAAGTAAGGCGAAATTAGTGTGATTGAAAGCAAGAATAGTGCAATGTGTTTCACATTATGCTCTGCATCACAGTATGGGGTGGTTCTCGTAGAAGGTGTAGTAGAGGCAGAAGTCTATAAGAAAGACACCAAAAGTCAAACATTTTCCTAAATGCTCCAGGTCACAGTCAGGAAATGATCAAATTCGGCATTATGGAGAAGCATAAAACCGCCGTTTGGCAGAAAGACGTCCAGTGCACTCAACGACAAATGGCCATAAGTTAATCCTGCTCTTATTGGTAATCAGATACTCTTCTGTGCACCAAAACCATAAATTTGCTTCTAAATGTAATTTAAAAGTGCGTTATGAGAAATGAAGTCATCACTCTGTAGTGTTCGGACCCAGCGTGGGTGTTGTTGTAGCAATACAACACGAATTATATCCTCTGGTGTCCCTCCGAGGGAAGTGCCCCGACCTGTATGAGCCCAGAACAATATAAGTGTAGATTCATGCTGGAAAACTCTACAAATTGGACTTCATAAATACATTTCTGTATTTGTATATGTTTCTTCAGCTATGGGCACTTTGGGATGAGAGGACATCAAACACATTTCACACTCACTAGTTTATTTTATTTGTCTGCCAACAATGTCCAACAGATATATTTCTCTAAATGAACAACTGTCATTTCTGTTTAAAAATTACATTACAAGCATTTATGGGGAAAAAATGGCTCCTTAATTTGTCTTTCTAGTGTGATAACTAGCATTGGTTACACTTTATTTCGATAGTGCACTTTAGACATTCTACTAACTATAAATAACTTTGTAACTACATGTCAACTACATGTCAACTAATTATCATTATTTGCAACTACATGTCTACTAACTCTCAGTAGGGTAGGTTTAGGGTTAATAGAATAAGTTGACATGTACTTGCAAAGTTTCTCATAGTCAGTATGTTATATGTTGTGGACCCATCAAAATAAAGTTATAGAAGATATTAAGCAGACAGTCTACTAATACTCTAATGACTGCTAGTTGACATGTAGTTGCAAAGTTACTTACCGTTAGTAGAATGTCTAAAGTGGACTATCGAAATAAAGTGTTACCCTAGCATTTTATGTACCTTTAAATACACACAATGAAATATGTTCACTTTTTTGTATAATTTGACAACTTAACAGCTTGATGTAAATGATTTTTCATATCAGTCTCATATTTCTTCATATCAGGTCTCATATACAGTATTTCCAGTTCAGTAGTAAACATACACTAACTTGGGGAAAAAATATTATAATTACATAAATATGTTTCACGTAATCAATATTGCAACTGTTGTTCATGTCAGGTTGTTTATATTCTAATAGCTTTACAATATTACTGTTTTTACTGTATTTTTACTGTATTTTTAAATCGAATAACCGCCGTCTTAGTGAGCATAAGAGACTTTCAAAAATATTTACAAAATCTCACAACCCAAAACTTTTGTATGGTAATGGATATCTTATGATGGATTTACTTTTTTAAAATCTTGAACGATTTTGAGAAAAGGGTAGAACAAGTTATACATAAAAGGCATTTGAAAAGTGGAGAAATAATTGTTCAAGGCACTGTAAAACGTTTCCAAAACCATTTTTAATGTGACCTTCATATAACTAAAGAAAAAAGTTGAAATCTGTTAACTTTAATAGAAATCAACCCATGGGACATAAAAGCACTTTTAGTAGAAGAAACACCCATTTAAGTATAATTAAATGCATGACCCAACCAAACTTATGCCCTGGCAGAACATCCTGTCCCAACTGTTCATAGCATTTGTGAAAAGTAGCAGGATTACAGAACAAGGTCATGAACATCATATCACTGTTATATTTTCACCTCGTGAGAAACCCTGTCAAGTGATATTGTGAGAGGAACACATGCTGAACGTCTGCTTGAATCAGTGTTTGCGCAGTCTTTCGCTCTGTCTGTTAAGCTTCGGTAATGACTACACCTTGAGTGCAGAACAGATCTATTATAGATGGTCCTCACTGGTTCCTTCCAGAGATCCGGGCAAACTGCCTCCATATGCGCTTTTTCCATATGCCGCTGCTGCTCTGGAATTCTGTTTATGTACACTGTCAAACTTCTCACTGTGTGAGAACAAAAGAAGCAAAAGCAATTATGGGCTGGGCGAAAGGCCGAAGCGAGCGAAAACGGCGGATGGAACCAGAAAAGCAGGAGAGGAGCGATGTGAAGATTAACCCCACGGATTGTCTCAGGAGCAGTGGTTTGAATCCCACAACCAATTTCCCCCATATTCCCTGAGATTCCCATCAGCGCAGCCATTCACACGGGAAGCCCAATCCGGCCGACATCCTGTGCCTCCGTGCTGGAAAACTTGACAACTAACTAATGTTCTGCGGCTGCCTTCCTCCCCGAACCCACAAGCAACAGTCCTGCCCCAGGCGACTCCGGGGTCCTGAGAAGGCAGGAAACTGGTTTAATCCCATTCTGTGTGAACCAACGAGAACTGAATCGTGCACTGTGGCTTCAGAGACTTGTCTGTTTAGGTAAGAGACAGAAAAACAATCAGAATCGCAGTGAAGTCTGAGAGCACGCTAAGACCGCGCTTGCAGTGTCAACACGCCTGTTTGTGTTAGCGTGCATTAGCATAGCGCTATTGACACTTGAATACGGAAGGCTGGTTTGTGTGCTTTGATGGTGAGATAATGCAATCAGTGCCTATTTGTTGAGATTCAACACTTTGGCAAAGCAAAGCACACAAAAGACATGAGAATCGATGAACTGTGAGGCTGGGAACAACATCAAGATGGAGGCCAAAGGTGTGATAGAGCCAGACATACTGTACGGCCTTTGTGAGACTAAACAGGATATTGACTCTCGCTAAAGCTGATGATGGGACAGACAGTTTGAGTGTGTGTCTAACGGATGGTGTCTCTGTTAAATAAACTCTTGTATGCACTATATATATACCACCCTCAAAGCTGCCAGGAGCCCACACACTTTACGCTAGGCTGACTGTGTCCTCTAATTACACTGCTATTCTGACTAAGAAAATATTTACATCTAGGAAACATACACTTCACAGAGCAGAACCCAATCACAAGTCTACTTTCACGCTGACAGACTAAATATCGCCAAGATGCATATGCACAAACATACACACATGTATATGGCTACAAATACATTCATATGCAGAGTTCAGAGGAAAATGTCAAGGGGTAAATACAGGGTAGCCAGACTCTTGATTGTGTGGATCAGCTTATTCTGATCAAGAAATGCCTACTTAGACAGGAAGAGGCAATGTGAGCAAACATAGTTAATGTGGCAGGTAAGTTTGAAATCAGATATTACACTGAGAAAGAAGGTTTAATATAGAGCTGTGCTCAAGTATATAATCTGATTAACCTGCTGTCAAGTGTTTTAAACAAAACTCTTGAATATCTTTTATTTGTTGCCAAAAAACTTGCAAACATTGGCAAAATCAGACTATTTCTTTTATAGTTGCCAAGCAGCTATATTGTGTACTTTGCCCATTCTAGCAGCCTGACGGTTTGCAAACATGACATGAAATTTGAACGAAACTGATCATTTTTAAAAAAAAATATTACCATTCAAAACGTGTTTTTTAATAAATGACATTTTAAAATATAATAACATCAATAACAATTTAAAAACAAATTTTATTTAAAATGATAATATTCCACAATATTACTGAATATTCTGTATTTTTAACCAATCAAATGCAGTCTTGGTGAGCATAAAAGACTTCCTTCAAAGATATTAAAAATCCAACTGACCCCAAACTTTTGAATGGTAGTGTATTTATATTATAAAATTATAAATTAAATATTCAAATATTATATTACTTTATTGTTTAAACTAAATATTATTACTGGAGATAAACATGCAAATAAAACAAACAAACATTCGAAACATGTCCTTTTAGGCTTTCTGTAGTCCTGTGCACATTGTATAAATGTGACAGTTATGTAACTGACTAACCTATAACTTTTAACTTATAAACAAAGTTGCACCATGCTGAGTGCGTCTCGGGTACAAATAACTGCTGGATTTAAAAAAGTTTTTAAAGTTTATTGCATTGTGTCTGTGATTCTGTCTTAATTTGCAAAAAATGCAAGCTTTCGTGCTTGTACCTGATTGTATATTCTGCTTTATGTCTGTGAAATATTCCAGTGATCTTTACGGAGCACAATTACGACCGAAAAGTCAACAAATCTTCTAGTTCCTTCTCAGTTTTCTGTAGAACGGATCGCTTCTCAATAATTTATATAAGCTTTGTTGCAGAAAAACTACAATTTGTGGTCCAATTTATGCGTGACATTGCATCTGATTTTTTAGAGAAGATTACAGCTCTGAGGGATTTTAATTAGATTTTAACCTGAAATGAAACTAAGTGAAGAAGGCAAGATAATAAAAAACATTCGGTGCTTTACTAAAAACATGCCCATGCTCGTCACCATTTTCATCACAACCAAGTGCCTGTGCACTTTTTCTAAAACAAAGCTGTACCTAAATATATTGGGGAAGTCGTGGCCTAATGGTTAGAGAGTCAGACTCGTAATCCAAAGGTTGTGAGTTTGAGCTCGAGTCTCGGGCCAACAGGAATTGTAGGAGTGGGGTAGTGAATGTATAGCGCTCTCTCCACCCTTAATACCACGACTGAGGTGCCCTTGAGCAAGGTACTGAACCCCAGCTGCTCCCTGGGTGCTGCAGCATAAATGGCTGTGTGCGTGTACATGTACGTGTACTTTGGATGGGTTAAATGCAGAACACAAATTCTGAGTATGGGTCACCATACCTGGGTGTATGTCACTTTCACTTTTTCACATATATGTTTCAAAATATACAAAATATATAATATTTACATATAAATATATTTTCAATGAATTGCATTTATCCAAAATTTATTTTAAGATTGAAAATGTGTTTTCTTGCTTCTTGAAGTTCATCTTGTAATACATTTTGGACAACATGTATTTATTTATGTCTGAAGCATACTTGCGAATGAAATATACACTTGCGCACAAACCACAAGCAAACGTAAATGGCTGCTCATTTGACCTCGTTCGTGTCACTCTGTCATGTCCACTGACACCAAACTGACATGACAAGACTGTGCGGCCAAACACAACTTCCTGTAACTCACCAACTGTACTGTAATAACCTGGTCTGGCAGATCTGGAACAAGAGGCTTTGAAAGTAGAGTGGAACGGCAGATGGAGGACTAAACTTAAATACCAGCCCAATCTTTTAATAAATCTGCAACAGGTGGCAGCACATGGTTTACATCACTGCAGTACTCAACTAAACACAGGTGACGCGACAGACCTTACACTGGCCTGCAGTGGAGGATTATGGGTTTAAAACAAGAGGGAAAAAATGTCTTCTTCCTCCAGGTGAAAGAATGATCAAGTTTCTGTGAGCAAAAAAAGTACATTTGTTCCCGAGCAGAACTGTCCACAACTTTAGGAATGTGAAAATAGCCCGTATTACCTTAAAGAAAGTGTTCAAAGCGAGAATACACACACATGGACGCTGTTATGGCAACACTACCTTCACTGTGTTTAGACTACAACGCTAAGGCAATGAGGTCATAACTATGATGTAACCTAAGGGAAAAAGTGTGTGTGTGGAGAGAGAGAGAGAGAGAGCCGAGAGCCACAATGAAATAATGCTGGCCAGATGCTATAGCTAAAAGAAACATGATATGACAGAAAAGACAGGAACTGTAGAGCAGAATTGACTATTGTGTGTGTGTCTCTACAGAGCCCAAATCAACACACCAATCTATCAACAAGACTGAGGTTAAAACAGGCCTGAGATGTTTTCGAAACCAGGTTATGAAGACGTCGTCATTTAACTTTAAATGCTTAGCCATCTCGTTTTCAAGTTGAGGGATATAAGGAAGTTCCTTCAGAGTTTACCCAAGAAAGCACAAATTGCGATTTTTTTTAAATAATTGCAGCACTGTACGTTCATGCAACACATTTTGGTAAACCTGAAACTACCGGTTTAAAGCGGTTTCCTGATTTGAATAAAATAGACATTTGTCATTTTGCTCATGCTTTTATCTAAATTTGAAATTACACATATGACACAGAGAATCTCCCTGCAGCAACATCGGATTAAAGGAGTAGTTTACATGAAAACAAATATTCTGTTATAGTTTTTGCTGTTATCAATGTTCCAAACCTCTTATCTCACAATTTTTTTCTAGCAATTCTGAGAAAGATTGCGAGACATAAACTTAGCAAGATATAAAGTTAACATCTTGCAATTCTGATCTTTTTTCCAGAATGGATATCTAGTAATTCTGCCTTTATATCTCGCAATTTTGACTTAGAAACTAAGAAAAAAAAATGTAAGGATTGTAAATTTTTTAACGTGTGGTGGAAACGGTCTTCCATATCATATTATACCTGAATGACTTTCTTCTGTGTAAAATTTAGCTTATTTTTGTCTGTAACTGAAAGTCAATGGAAGGAAAGCCGTAGTAAAAAATAAATATACTAAAATACAAATACATTTACATAGTATATACTTAATAAAAATACCCTGCAGTGGTACTTTTGGTATACTAAACTCATATACTTAAAATCTGCTAAATTGGAACAACTAATTTGTACTTAATGCACATTAATTGTGCGGAAGTAGTGCTGAAGTCCAACTAAAGCTATACTGAAATATATTTAATTGTGCTAAAGTGGAACTATTGCAAGTATACCTCAGGTACACTTTAAATATCTTGCATTTAAAGACCGATATAATGCAAAGATCATACAATCCTCATCGATAGTGACATTTAAACACATTTTAGGCTTAATATTAAGAAATGTGCATTGTGCACAAGTAGTACTCTAAATAAAGTTTAATTATAATGTTTATATCAGTAAGTCTCAAGCGATATGTCAGTAAATATATTAATAGATTTGAACTATACGTAGTATGAAATAAAATGTATTTTTAGTATATTACGTTTTTTATTATGGAAGTCACAATGACCTTTTTTATTATTATTCCAGTGGTAGAAACAAGCTTGCATAACATGAGGGTGAGAAAATGATGACAGAATTTGTATTTCACTTAATTTGGGTAATTTAAGGCCTTGCTTAAATTCAGTCTGCATCCAGTTTATGTATCTCCTAAGTATTTTACAACTGTATAAACCTATTTTGCCTCTCAGAGAAAGGAACCAGAGTTTTAAAGGTGCACTCAATATTTTTTCCCTCATTAAAAATGTTTTACACGTAAGTAAATAAATAAATAGTACTTTTGAAAAATGTGTTTAAACTCATGTTCACTCACATAAGATGGAGACTCCAGTCAAAGCTGTTTTATTTTACATGGAACAGATCGCCTCATGGGGGCACTTTACTCAGTTTATCTCGGTAACTACCCTGTTACTGGACACTTTTGCTTGTAGAATAAATTAATCATGGCTGACTGCGAATAGCATATTTCTACTATGGCACGATAACTGCAAACCTGCTTTGCATCAAATCAGCAAGGTGCCAGCATACATTGAAGATGAATACCAGAAAGGCTAATGAAACAGAAAGAAATAACTTTAACTAGAAATATTCTTATTTAAAGTGGTAGTTTACTGTAAAATTAAAATTTTGTCATCATTTACTCATCCTCAGGTCATTTCAAATCTATATGCATTTCATTTATTTCTGCAGAAATATTTTGAGAGTGAAATATTTACATGTATGCATTTGGCAGACACTGTTATCCAATTTGTTTTTTGTTGGTTCTTGCATTACTTGGAAATCAAAGCCTCTACTTTAACTTCCAAAACTGTTCAGGCAAAAGCATGACTAGATGACTGATATTAAATAACTTGGTCTGTTTATATTTAAAGAGCTCAGAGCAAAAAAAAAAACAGAATTAGGAAAGTAACTTATTGGAGATGCAGGAATGAAGAACGGGAGGGAGAGAAAAAGTGGAACAGTTAGAAATTTTAAAAAAAAGTAAGTAAGGTTTTAACAAGCTTTCTTCAACTCTAAAGCATCTGCAGGCTGGAGACTTGTGTCTTCCCATTGCAACTTTAAACTAATATTGAACAAGAGAAAGGAGAAAAGAAATGGGATGAACAAAATTAGCAGAAAATGTATTTAAGCACGTGCATGGAAGAACAGTTAAGGAAAAGCTTTAATACTGAAAAAAATTTGGCATGAAAAACATTACTTAACACATGAAAATCCCAATATATTCCTCTATTTTGAAAACTCATTATTGGCTCTGTTCAAACCACATTTGCAAACACAGCGGATAAAATGAGAGGCTTTTTGAAACAATATTGAGACCACATCCTTCCACAAGCACTTTCCCACTGCAGCTCTGAAAACTGTGTCAAATTGGCGTATCACTTCTGTCATGTACTGGTCCACTTCGGCCCACTTAAGCAGAGTCAGAACTCAATTACCCTAGTGAATGAGAAGAACACAGGAGGGTTGATCATTCTAAACCAAATTAAAGTGATTGAATTTCAATGCAGCGGAGTGCTGCACGTACACGAGGACTGTTTGTCTCTCATGGTTAGATTCCCATAATCTACCTCACATCTGGCCAATATTAGTCATCAAATCATATCTTTCATCACTCTAAGATCTGCCCACACTGGCTGTGGTGCTCATGTTCTCAGCCATACTGTGCATTAACAGATGTTCAATACTGTATGAAAGGAAACGTAGCCGGAAACACACATTAATTTATTTTCAGTTTATTATTATTGTTTTAATTTTTCCTTTGTTTGAAATGTTGAAAAGATGCACAGGAAAACTATGACTAAGGCAAAATTTAGAATAACATACTTGCATACTAATCTTACCATTTTCTGGCACATCGGAATAGCATACTAGCATGCCTCATGACTACCATGCTTCTCTTTCTTATTCTTCCTAATAAGAAAAGCATACTAGCATATTAATCTTACTATTTATGCCACATACAAATTTTTTACAATTTCTGCATTATTTGAAAAAGCATACCAGCATGCTACTCTTACTATTTATGCCTTATGAAAATACCATACTACCATGCTTCTCTTACTATTTTTCTTCTATATAAGAATAGCATATCAGCATACTAATCTTACTATTTCCACCATATTGGAATAGCATACTTGCGTACTAATCTACTATTTCTGCTTTATTGGAATAGCATACATACTGGCATGCTGCTCTCACTATTTCTGCCACTTTGGAATAGCTTACTAAGTATTACTATTTCTGTCATATCCGAATAGCATACTAATATTGCCATCATTAAAAAATAGCATGCTACTCTTCTGCCATATCGGTATAGCATTCTGCTCTCACTATTTCTGCCATATCAGAATAGCTTACTACTCATACTATTTCTTCCATATTGAAAAAGTATATTAGCATACTACTCATAATATTTCTGCCATACAACAGCATCATTCCATGCTTCTCTTGCTATTTTGTCTATATAGAAATAGTGTACTAGCAGGCTACTCTTACTATATCTGCCATTTCAGAATAGCATTCTAGCATCCTTATCTTACTATTTCTG
Organism: Onychostoma macrolepis; assembly: GCF_012432095.1. Taxonomy (NCBI): domain Eukaryota; kingdom Metazoa; phylum Chordata; class Actinopteri; order Cypriniformes; family Cyprinidae; genus Onychostoma; species Onychostoma macrolepis. The sequence continues at coordinate 19,920,031 of NC_081162.1, forward strand.
CCATATCGAAATAGCATATTAATCACACCATGTCTGCAATATAGGAATAGCATGCTGGCATACTACACGTCTAGTTTTGTAATATGGAGTGCTCAGAAAGTGTAGATGGTTAGGTTAGATTAAATTAGACACTCAGGAAAACTAAAAAAAAAAAGAGAGAAGAAAGAAAGCAAGGGGAAAAAGAAACAGGAAAAGAAAGAGGATGGTTAGAATGCCATGTAACTGGGCTCTCTCTGAAACTCTGAGCTGGATCCCACTGTGGCGTGTGGGGTAATGTGACCCAGTTGACCCTGTGGAGCTACAGCAATGATCAATAATAAATGAATGTAATTTTATCAAACAATGACAGCACATACAGAGCTTCCTTTTCTCTCTTGTGAGCCTGAATGTCCATTTACACGGCTCCTTATAGACCACATCAGTGCCAAGCAGGTGTGTTCTTTGTGCACACACACAGACAAACCGACTTTCCCTTCTTTCATCTCTCTTGCTGCCCTTGAATGCAGAGGTAAGGCCTATTAATCCTGTTATGCAAATGAAAGTGATAAATTCCTCAGTTTTCCATGCATACAATTCCCAGCCTCCCCTGGTCTCCCCCTGCTATTCAATTAACACAAGTCTGGGTGGGGGTCCGTGGGGGTAGTGCCAATGTTTCAGTTCGGTTTTAGTGGCAAAGCACCGGCCATGACAGATTGGTACATTCCCCCCAGCACACACAAACACACAGTACCAACCATTTTTCTTCTTCCCAAGGATTTTGGACCACACACCAGAAAAATGTATAGACACCTATGCACATGCAAATACAAATATATACACCCCATGAACTCAGAGTCTCTAAATAATGGAGGAACTACCTCATCTGCATACCACAACCATCATTTTAAATGTACATGTGAATTGTTTCGGTGTACTGTAACTCTTAAGAGCTAAAAGCACTTGTGCTGACAAATTGCAAAGAAAAAGTGATTTTCTTACTCAGTATTTTGTCTGGTTTTCCAGTAAATATGTAAATATTTTTAAATCAAGATACATTTACTTAAGAAGCAAAATGACATCAGATATTTTGTTTTCTGAAAAATCTCTGAAAAATGTATCAAAATTTTTTTGTTTTTGCTTAAAAAATAGAAAACAAATATTTGCCCCTGGGGCAATAAAACTAATCTTGTTCTCTGTTTAAGTTTATTTTTCTCACCGTACTGGCAGATAGTTTTTCTTCTTTTAAGCATAAACTCACTTATCTGAAGTCATTTTGCTTCTCAAATAAATGTATCTTGATTTAATAATGTTAAGATATTTATACTGAAAAACAAGACACAAATACTAACATAATTTTTGGAGATCACCTTTCAAAAAATAGCTGAATATACCTCTTATATGCATACAAAAACACTTTTTCTATAATTAAATAAATAAATAAATGTTAATAAATGAAAACTGTTCCTGTAGCTCAACTGACTAATCTAGCTACTTTAACCAATAAATGTAAACATAAACTGTAAAAAAGTAAGCTTTTAATTGAATATATTTTAAACTAGGGTAAAAAAAAAATAAAATGAAATCTGCTCTTCTTTTTTTTTTAAATTAGAGCAATAAAAGAAAATAATAAAATAAATATTAAAAAATAAAGTAAATAATTACAAATATTTTTCTTCAAACAAGATAGGTGATGTATGAACAAATGCATATGTGAAAGTCCTCTCACAGCCTCATTCTGCAGTACTGAACAAGGGTGTGTGCTGAAGACCTGAGGTTTAAGTTCATATCTCTCATTTACTGTAATAAAGCAAAGCCAAAACTTTATTGTACTAAAAAAGCAAAGCCATGCACTCATCAGTCTGGCTAAAGCACTGCTGCTTTCATGTGGTTTGTGACTTCAGTGAGCCCCAGATAGAGACAGACGGAAAGAGAGAGGGTGAACGAAAGAATAAGACTTCTTACTGAAGGAATGCAGTGTCTCTCTTCCCTCCGCGCTCTCTCTCTCTGCCTTGGCAAGACTCTAGCAGAGGCCCAGATGGTCGTCACAGTGATTCACACTGTCATGCTGTCTGTTGCCGGGCAGCAGAGTAGAGTCTAAGCCCATAGTGATGTTGGTGGATGTGTGTCATGTCTTTCATGTTCATTTTGTATTTAAAATACCAGTGTACAGGTGAAGTATTCCATTAATAAGAAATATTTTAAAGGGGTGAATGTCGTATGCTCAGTAAAAATGTAAAAGCATTCATCTTAACTGAGTTTCAGCTCTAACAAATATAAAAATTTGAATATAAGAATAGTTCTCCCAAAAATGAAAATTCTGTCATTGTTTACACACCCCCATCTCCAAAATGCATATGCCTTTTCTTCATGAACTTTTGTGGAACACATCTTTTCTATATAATGAGAATGAACGTGGACAGGGCTGCTAAGCTGCAAAATAACAAATAATTACCATAAAACTAACTGATGCAGTATACATTCCAAGTCTTCTGAAATCAGTTTCGTGTGAGGAACATACTAAAATAAAAGGACCAATGAGTTGAACTCAATGAAAGAACAATCAGAGGAACTGGATCAACTGATTCATTGAAAAGATCCAAATCAAAACACAACTATTGATTCTCGAATCAGAAATGATACTTCTCTCGTAAAAAAAGCAAATTAAGGACAAATAACTTACATTTCAATTCAGTTTCAAGCTATTTTTATGGGTTTTATGTTTTATTTGTCATTTTGGTGCTTAACAGCCACAGAACTTATCCAGAAAACCTATAGTAGCTTGTGTTAACTCCAAAAACTCACCAAAAAAATGTTGGCTATGTGTTGTATTTTGAGGGTTGATGAATGCCGTATGCGAGTGCTTTTGTATTGCATAAAGTTGGCTCTGTGGGGGGTATTTTGAGGTGTTGTTTTATTTGAGTTTTCTGAGGGGTTTGTATTTTGGATAGGCAGAGACTGTGTCCGGATTTTATAGCGATTTTCAATGGATTAGGCCTTGAGGGACCAATGTGATGGGCAGATTGCAATAAGGGTTTTAGGCCATTGTGTGTTGCGTAAATGGGTGCAGTGTGTGGGGTATGATGGGATTGCGTGTGGTACTGTGAGGCCTATGGCCTGGTGTCAGACCTGCACCATCAAGCCGGGGGGCTGGAACCGTGCCAAGTCATGACATCATCTCCTGCTCCACACTGCTCGGAGCCGCACACTCTGGAGCGATAAATCCTCCCCAGGCACTGGGCCGCGCACAGGCATGCAGGAGAATACGCCATTGTCTCACTCACACTCGCACAACCACAGCTGCTGCAGTCAAATGGCTCGACTGCCTCCTTCAATGCAAGACCCATTTCTAAATGCTTCTGGCATGTATATTTCTCCTCAACAAGCTGCAGGATTGGAGCTGTGGAGCTATGTCTGAAGCCCTAATGGTGAAGTTTTATATTTCGTTCAAATCCTTCACCCAAAAATAAAAATGTAATGAAAATGTACTCATCCTTAGACCATCCAAGATGCAGATGAGTTGGTTTGTTCATCTGAACAGATTTGGAGAAATTCAGCATTGCATCACTTGCTCACCAATGGATCCTCTGCAGTGAATGGGTGCCGTCAGAATGAGAGACCAAACAGCTAATAAAAACATCACAATAATCCACAAGTAATCCACACGATTCCAGTTCATCAATTGACATCTTGTGAAGCAAAAAAATCTGCACGTTTATAAAAAACTTTTGGGCAAAATACCAGTCCATAATATATAATAATGCTTCCTATATTTAAAAAGTCCACCCCCTGTTATGGTCTGTTTTCACTTGTAAACAGTGTTTGATCTGTGCATATGTCTCTCCTAAATCAGACAAGACAGCTTTTTCACTGGAGAAAGCAATATTATGGATAGAGGACTTTTAGCCAGAAGCAAATGTTTGAAGTTAAAAACGTATTACTGATGGATGTGTTTAGTACAAACACACAGCTTTTCACTTCATAAAATTTAAATTGATGGACTGGGAGTGGATTTCTGTAATGTTTTTATCAGCTGTTTGGACTCTCATTCTGACGGCACCCATTCACTGCAGAGGAACCATCTGCTCCGATGAACAAACAAACTTATCACATATTAGATGGCCTGAGGGTGAATAAATATTTCCACAAATTTTCATTTTTAGGTGAACAATTCCTTAAACTATCAGCTATAGTAAAAGTACTTGTAAATACCACTAATTACAGTTTGACAGTAATAATTCTGAGTCCCCTTTAACAAGGGCATACTTTAACAGTAGTACATAACGACTGAGGTCGGCATGCATATCCGCAAAGGACTTCCCTTTTGTCTTATGGCATTTTCACCACAGTGCAAATAGGAGTTTTAATGACTTTAGCAGTTGAATTTTATAAACGCAATACCACTTCTGGTCCAATATGTGTACGTGTATGCTTTTTACATTAACACATCATCAGTTGCCATGTTGATTGCACAAACAGTTTCTCTTGACCTGGACATTCCAAAGCAGTAATGTTAGCATGGAGACGAGGCAGAGGTTCAGTCCTTTCTTCACAAAACATCCCTTTCTATCCAAGTTGTTGGCAAGCTCGCTGTCTGTCCCTCGGGGCAGCCTACAAATTGTGTTACTTCTAAGTATATAGTTACAGTATACTGTAAATATGAACTTGTTGTGAAATTGTTCCAAAGAAACTGATGATACGGGCCAAGGAAATGGAATCAATTAAAACTGACATGGATCTTGTCCGTGTTTGTTTGAATTGAAAAATATGGTAGTACATGATAAATTATGTCTTAGAAACAATGACTGTAAATCTTCCACAGGGCTTTTTAAGCCAATAACCTGAGCTGTAAATGCAATGTGACTAGTCGTTCTTTACCATCACATAAATAAGTTACATTTAAAAATAGAAAACCATTATAAGTCTATCTGTTTTATATCATACTTTTTATCCTGTTAAATCATCCAGCGTAATGACATTAATGTAAATTCCACATCAGGCTAAAATAAATAAATAAATGCCCACGCTCTATCCTTTTGAATTAATTTAGCAAATGTTGTTCCCTTGGCCCGCTTTAAACTTGACATCTCCAGCACAGTTCATGTAAAATATTGAACTCTAATATGTTTAACCACAGCAAGTTCTAAGTAATGTCCTCTCTGTGCTTTGAGACATCGGAGGTGATATATTACTGAATTTTTAATTTCAAGCATGTGTCAGGTCAAACTGCAGGGTTAAACTCACACAGGCGTTACGCTGCTCCTACTGGTGTGGATGCATTAACAACACTATGCTATGTGCTATGTGAGCAAACCTGACGGTGGCTGATTAGTAGGCCTGTAGAACTCATCCATCATAAACTCAAATGTGCTGCTGACCTAAATTCAGTGCTACAGGCTTGTCCAGGTACACAATATACTTTTCAGCCACTTCAGCTTGAATCATTTGGGATCACTAAAAAATAACCACTGAAAGCATGGAGAACAGTTAGTGCTGTTGTTTGCAAAGCTCACCGCTGGGTGTTATTGCATGTGCATTTAAAATATAATACCGAGGCGTTAAGGCGAATAACACCCGGTGGAGAGCTGGCTCAATCAATAATGATCTAAACAAAGCAACTGCTTAATAAAACATTTCTGCTGCAACCTAAGTCTCGGGTGGAGCGGGAGCTAGAGAACAGTCCCTGTCTGTTCCACAGTGTGAATTTCGTACCCCAAGGGACAGTAATGTAAATGGAGACATTAAGCAAAAAGGAAAGCCTAGTAATTTCATAGCATTAGTATTACTGCACATTCTAGTTTTATAGTGTTATCCTGATGAATCAAATAACCAGCACATGTGCACTTCCTGAAAAACAATCAGTGCAACAGTTTCACACATTTACAGCTGACATTATGATACTTCGAGTAATATGACCGTATAAAACAGTCCTATTCAGTAGCACAAATCGCTCATTGTAGGTTTTAGCATGCGCAAGCTGTTTCACATTCAGCTCGAGTAGATAAAGTTGGAATTAGTTACACTACAATCTCCTTAAAAAGTAAAAACTACACTAAAGCTATCTAAATGAGCAATACCTATCCAGTTAAATACTTGATAATTTAATTAGAACCATAGTTTTCTGGCATAACACAATGAAGGATTATGAAGGTTTTTTTTTCATACAATTCCAGTTAGAGTGGCATTACATTTGAGCTGTCAAACATAACTAAATTTAACTTTAAAAACTAGAATACTTAATTTGATCAATTTAGAATCAAAGACAGTGTTGAATGAAATATTCAGTTTAAAAATCACTAAAATGTCATGTAGGAAATTTAACAAGGGATTTTTTTTTGTCCTTTTTGTCAACAATCTTCCAAATGAACTGATTCATTCTACAGGTGCTGGTCATATAATTAGAATATCATCAAAAAGTTGATTTATTTCACTAATTCCATTCAAAAAGTGAAACTTGTATATTATATTCATTCATTACACACAGACTGATATATTTCAAATGTTTATTTCTTTTAATTTTGATGATTAGAGCTTACAGCTCATGAAAGTCAAAAATCAGTAGCTCAAAATATTAGAATATTACTTAAGACCAATACAAAGAAAGGATTTTTAGAAATCTTGGCTAACTGAAAAGTATGAAAATGAAAAGTATGAGCATGTACAGCACTCAATACTTAGTTGAGGCTCCTTTTTCCTGAATTACTGCAGCAATGCGGCGTGGCATGGAGTCGATCAGTCTGTGGCACTGCTCAGGTGTTATGAGAGCCCAGGTTGCTCTGATAGTGGCCTTCAGCTCATCTGCATTGTTGGGTCTGGTGTCTCTCATCTTCCTCTTGACTATACCCCATAGATCTTCTATGGGGTTCAGGTCAGGAGAGTTTGCTGGCCAATCAAGCACAGTAGCACTATGGTCATTGAACCAGCTTTTGGTTCCTTTGGCAGTGTGGGCAGGTGCCAAGTCCTGCTGGAAAATGAAATCAGCATCTCCATAAAGCTTGTCAACAGAAGGAAGCATGAAGTGCTCTAAAATTTCCTGGTAGATGGCTGCGTTGACTGTGGACATCAGAAAACACAGTGGACCAACACCAGCAGATGACATGGCAGCCCAAATCATCACAGACTGTGGAAACTTCACACTGGACTTCAAGAAACATGGATTCTGTGCCTCTCCACTCTTCCTTCAGACTCTGGGACCTTGATTTCCAAATGAAATGTAAAATTTACTTTCATCTGAAAAGAGGACTTTGGACCACTGAGCAACAGTCCAGTTTTTTTTCTCCACAGCCCAGGTAAGACGCTTCTGACGTTGTCTCTGGTTCAGAAGTGGCTTGGTAGCCCTTTTCCTGAAGACGTCTGAGCGTGGTGACTCTTGATGCACTGACTCCGGCTTCAGTTCACTCCTTGTGAAGCTCTCCCAAGTGTTTGAATCGGCTTTGCTTGACAGTATTCTCAAGCTTGCAGTCATCCCTGTTGCTTGTGCACCTATTCCTACCCAAATTCTTCCTTCCAGTCAACTTTGCATTTAATATGCTTTGATACAGCACTCTGTAAACAGCCACACCTTTCAGTAATGACCCTCTGTGACTTACCCTCTTTGTGGAGGGTGTCAATGTTCGTCTTCTGGATCATTGCCAAGTCAGCAGTCTTCCCCATTATTGTGGTTTCAAAGAACAAGAGATACCTAGAATTTATACTGTAGGGATGGTCATTTATTCAAACTCAAATGTAAATATTCTAATATTTTGAGATACTGATTTTTGACTTTCATGAGCTGTAAGCTCTAATCATCAAAATTAAAAGAAATAAACATTTGAAATATATCAGTCTGTGTGTAATGAATGAATATAATATACAAGTTTCACTTTTTGAATGGAATTAGTGAAATAAATCAACTTTTTGATGATATTCTAATTATATGACCAGCACCTGTAATAAATCAGTTTGTTCAGTTCTTGTAAACTATCTGAACTTTCCAGTGCTACATATTAGAACGAAACATCAGAAATTTCAATATGAGAGATTTAGGATGAAATGATTCTCTAGAACGAATTGGAATTTCCCATGCTACTTATGAGAAAGAATAATTTTAGAAAGAGTCAATTCATTAGTTTGAATTTAACATTTTAATAGCAATTTCCATGCTCCCATTCTAATAGAGATAGAAACGAATAGAAACAAACCAATTCACTAGAATGAATCAGCTTTCCAATGCTACATATCAGAGATAAAACCATTTAGGATGAATCAGTTGAATTAACTTAACAAACTTAACAATTTTTTCAGTTGCAGTTTTTATGCTGTCATCCCAATGAAAATACTCACAGTTTTTGATTACAAAAAAATCATCTAATAGTTTTAAGAATATATATCTGCCCCTTATTAACTTCAGTGTAGTCAGCTATACTTTTGTTAGTAGCTTGTAGTGTAACTTTTAAAGAACATCTTTACTATAGCTTTACTGCTTTAGATTATGAGCAGCTTGTTCCTTATACAACTATTTGGATGCTTTGCTTTAAAAAAAACCCCGCAAACATTCATAAATCACCATGCATAACATTCGTATCTGTTTATGCTCTCCCAGAAACTGTTTCGTATCAGAAATTGCATGTAGCTCTCTAATTGCATCGCTGAAGGTCCATCTGCAAAGACTTGAAGCCCTGGCGCCACTGTTGGTTCTGTAACTGTTAAGCTAAAACTGCCTCGTTCCTCCCCCACGATACCACCAGAGACTTGATGTGCCCAAAAAGCCAATCTGCATGCGAAACCACAGGCCCATGATCTTAGCAAGGATATGCGGGGAAACAGGAGTCCATCCAATCCCTTAAGGCACAAGAGTGTCTTTTCTAAGATAAATACAGACGCTACTAGGGGCTTTTAACGTATCACGAGAGACGCTGGGGGGCTGATGGGTCCAACCTGGGCTCTCAGAATGCACACAGCCATTTTGAAGAGCTACTCAAGCTTCATTCCTGTGAATGCCATCCGGGAGACGTATTGTTCACGTCCTCCGTCTGTCAGATCGCTCCGTGCGCGCCTTCTACAGCTGGAGAGCATATTTCATACTTCTGAGTGCAAGAGGAGAAATGCAGGAGGGAGAGACGGGAAAAAATGCACACAAACAAAGAAGAAGAGGAATATACAACAAATCCCCCCCTCTAGACCGAAGGCCCATTCAATGCATATACAATATGACGGGTAGCTCTGAAAGTCTGCTTCTCTGTCTCGCTAGGGCCCCTCAGGGGAGACTATCCCTCTCTTTTCTTCTTCTCTTCATCTCCTCCAGGCTTAGGACAGGCAGCGAGGAGAGGGGGAGAACGACAGGAGGCAATGGCTGGGAGAGCCTGAAGAAAGGAGAGGCCCACTGTAAACAGAATATGTAGATTCTTTTCAGGGCGGCTGAAAGCGTGAATTGCTCCAAAGGCATGCAAAAAGCATGGGGTGCCTGAACTGCAGGTAAAAGGTTCAGACGTGGTTGCTGCAGTAACGTCTTACATAAGGCCTCTGTGATGAACCTAAATCTGTCTGATTTACATGTGTGAGACAAGGAGAGAAAAGCCCAAGCCTTATGTTGGTAAAGCCCTACATGTGGAATTGTGTATCTTTCATAGTTTAGTAGACTTAGAGGGATAGTTCGATCAAAAATGATACTCCTTTGTTGTTCCAAACCCATATGACTTTGTTTCTTCAATGGAGAACCAAATGAGATGTTTAGCAGAAGTTCTAAAGCTACTTTCTCCAACTCAGTGAAAATGAATGGAGACCAGTGGATGTCAAGGTCCACCACAGAAAGTAGCATACACAACTCAGGAGCTATATTCCATCTTCTGAAGCCATGTATAGCTTTATTGGTGGAAAATATTAAAAACCTTGCTTTATGGTCACCATTCATTTTCATTGTATTTCAAGTGCAGCTCAGGCATCTCCTTTTGTGTTCCGCAGATAAAAGGCCATCCAGGTTTCGAAAGACATGAGGCCATGATGAAGGTGAGAAAATGATGAGGAAAATGTACATATTTGGTGAACCATAGCTTTTATGGAATTGCTTCATAATTTACTTTAGGAGAAATAAAAACAGACAAAATAGGCTTTGTCCACAATAGGGTTGTGGACAAAGTAATTACAATTATCAAATTAATAATTTGGTCTTGGTGGAATTTGAGCTCATAATGAAATCTACATAAGACTTTTGATTTCAGACTTTACTGTGTGAGACAACAACGATTACCAGAGGCTTTCTTTGAATAACAATCTGAGGCGCATGAGGCTTAAAGGTATAGTTCACCCATTGTCATCATTTCCTTACCCTTGTGTTGTTTGTTTCAAACCTCTGTGACTGACTGTCTTCTGTTGAATGTAAAAGATGAAGTTCAAACAACATTGAACCCCACTGGCTTTGGCTGTATGAAGATAAAGGCAAGGATTTTTTTCTTTTCTTTTTTAATTAAAATTTCCTCTTTTGTGTTCCACAGAAGATAGAATGTCATAGAGGTGTTTGAAACAATGTGAGTAAATGAAGAAAATTTTGCTGAACCATACTTTGATACCTTTAATGAAGTTAGGCTATGTTCCTATAAGGATCAACATAAGATGTTTCCACATTCCTCATTCCTTAGGAGAAAGAAAAATAGACATAAATCAGACAATTGTGGACATACCGTAACTGTACACTCTCAGAAATAAAGGTACAAAAGCTGTCACTGGGGTGGTACCTTTTCAAAAGGTTCAAATATGTACACTTTAAGTACTAATATGCACCTTTAAGGTACCAAAATGGACCCTTTATGTACAAACATGTACCTTTTGAAAAGGTAGCATGGAAAGCATAGGAAAGATATTTTGGTATTTTTAGAATTCGAAAAATGTTGAAATCTTTGACTTTTGATTGCAAACTTTATAATGTGAGTCACTTTCACATACTTTCTGTAACTTTGAGACATACCAAGGCTTGCCTTAGAATATATGAAAAGCATGATGTATAAAGCGATGATCACTTACTTTCACGTTGAATACTTTCAACCTTTACTCACCCTCATTTCACTCCAAAACTGTATGACTTTCTTTTTTTGTGGAACACAAAAGAAGATATTTTGAAAGACTTCCATTGTATGGACAGAAAAACACTGAAACGTTTTTCAAAACATCTTTTGTGTTCTACAGAAGAAAGAAAGTCTTGAACATAAGCCATACGCTTTAAGTAAAAGTCAAATTGCATTGCTGTCTAAGAGATACAATTGAGATTTCAGAAACAATGTAATCTCATTTATTATTTTTTTGTCATATGAGCATGGCGAGAGAGCAGACAAAAATTGGGATGTCCCAACTGAGTGTCTATAACACCTGATGTGATGCCCCAGAATCAGTCACGGTGTCAAAGCCCATCCACCCCAGAGGAGCTCTGCAGAAACCCGATATTTATCATGTTTATGGACTGAGGAAAGAAACTTTTCCTCCACACATCTTTACTGCTCTCCAGACCCTACACCTGCCATCCACACACGCACACATCGCATAGTTCCTGCTACTTGTCAGCGGTGCAGAGAATCCCTGGAGATGAATTCATAGCTGTCTCGCTTTATGTCATACACACATGCACATACACAACCTCTCACACATGGTGTCTCTGGAAAGTGTTAAGCCTTGGTAGAATCCCATATGTTTTAATGTTTGACTTTAGATTGTACTTTAACCATTACATCACATTTGAAATATGTGAGTTGAGACTCTACGTCTCTCTCTCTTTCCAACATCCTGGTCTCCTCATCTCCGTCATTCCTTCCCAGCACACCTGTGTGCAAGTATTCCCCTAGCAGTCGATGGGAGCAAGCTTTTCCTTTCAGACGTTTTGAAGGAGGCCTTTTCTCCTGTGTCATTGTGAAAGTGCTCTCCCCCAGAGACGCCGGCAGGCAGGGGGTTTTGGGGCCAGATTTACACTGAAGCTATTGTGTGTTTACCTATTAAGCCAGTTTATGGGGGGTATATTGTTCTCTGTGATGGATTCCAGAAATGGGCATCGCCAGGAAAAACAAGGCCCGGCATAAAAACAGATTTATTAATGAGGACCATGCATATTTCCCCCCCTTAAGGAAACAATTTTACATCCCAAGAAAACATTGTGCACCTTTCAAGGTAATTAATGCTGCCTTAATGGTTACAACAGGCGTGATATACAAACCTGACTTGTTGAACTTTTTCGCTGTGGAAACCACCCGAAGCAATTCTGGATATTTACAAATCTTGTCATTGACACTGTGGAACATTAGAAACAGTGTAATTGGAAAATGAATCATTGTATTGGAAATAAACATAGTCATCGCCATGTGATCTGAATGTTGCTCTGAGATATTTATTCGCTTTCTGTGCTTAGTTTTGTTCATCCCTTGAGCTTATCTAAAAGCTCATGTTTAAAAATAGCACTTATTCGTAGGGTAGATGATTTGAGAGTGCTCATCCAATTCAATAAAGATGTTGAATGAAATGTTATACAATGAAACTCTTAAATCTAAAGTTACTGTAACTGTTATTTAAAACTAAATATGTACATTTTAGGGTGATGTGGGTGGTTGCCAGTGCTTTACCATCAAGGGTGATTCTTAAACTCCAATTAATTTGGAATTCAAATAAATTACTATAATTGCAAAATTTAAATCTTCACACTGAAAAAAATTGGGAGAAATTGCTCACACTCAGAAATTGCACAAATATATTTGTGTAAATTTCGCAAATAATTACAATAAAATGGCAAGTAACATTGAATTAAAGATCTTTTCTTGTAAAGCGTACTTCAATAATCTTTTTTACAACTTTACAGGCAGACCTGCTTGAATCTATAAACTATTTACTTTATGTATAGTTAAATTAAATCTAAATTAAATATTTATGAAAACAACTATATATTTTTATGCATTATGTATGTATGTGTGTGTGTGTGTATAAAGCAAATTAAAATATATAGTAAATTACAAAAATATACCAATAAATTCCACTTCCTCCCATTTAAGTTCCTGTGGAGTGCTGTCAATCAGTCTTATATTAATATCATTGAGATCCTATTATAGTTTTTATTAATATTTTGAATTGGTATTTATTTTAGTGTTTATGTTTACATACGTTTTTTCATTTGAATGTAATTAAAATCTCAGTAATTTTGGTGTGGGTTTTTTAAAAATATGTTTTTAATATTTTTTTTAATATGTGTATGCAGTTTTTATAAATTTTTATTAAAAAGTGAAGCTGTTTTATTAAATGTTGCTAGCTGAAATGTTTTTTTTCTTCTTCTTCTTCTTCTTTAAAACATTTATTTTATTTCAAGTAAAAATTCAATTCAAATTTCAAATCATCAACTGAAATTAATTAAATTCTGAATTGTGCTCATCGGTGGTTTCCAAATGTTTGCTTACATGATCAAGTCAATAAAGTCACCCCCAAGTGTCACATATATTTGTCATATGACTCATATCTGTGCTTTAATGTATATCTATGGTGAGACTCAACAGCTTAATATATAAATATGACTCTTTAGAAAAATGATAGCACTTCTCTCCTCAACAAACCACACAATTTGAGTTTTCATTCATGTCTGTAGCACAGCCTAATGTAAAAAGATCATTCTCAGGTGCAAAAACAAACAAACAAACAAAAATAATATTAAAAACACTAGGGACAGTTGTCAGTGTTGTTGTATGTGTTACTGTAGTCAACGTCTGCTTTGAAAGCTTGTTGGTTGAACTACAATGCTTTTACAGTTTTTTTCAATTGCTAACAAGCGTTTACCAATACTTAAAGTACTTTTTCTAAACTCTTAACACAGCAATACACCTACATTACACAATTAGCCAATTAGTTGATTTTCTGGACAAAACCAAATTTTGTTAAATAAATAAAAACTCTACATTTCAAAATGTTAAATACCTTTTTCTACATATACTAACTCTATCAAAACACAGCAAACACGATTCAAAATCAAGTCATTCGGTCAAAACATTGGCACTGGTTTTCTATCCAATAGGAACATACAGTCAATCATAGCGTATAGACTGTCAAAATTATAATGATTAATGGCATTACAAAAACTGCATTACTTGTCATGTCTCAGTTATATACCTGCATATAATAGACAATGTAAAAATCCATAATTTTAGTTGGTAGCTGATGCCAGGGATCAACAAAAATTCCAAAATACATGGCCTTTGGTTACTATGCAAGCTTGTTTCCGTCACATAATAAAAAAGTAAAAACAGTAATTGTGACCTTTTTATCTCACAATTCAGACCTATATTGGAATTGTGAGTTTACATCTTGCAATTCAGACTTTATCAGAATTGTGAGATACTGTAAATTCACAATTGCAAGAAAAAAGTCAGAATTCTGAGATAAAGTCACAATTACCCATTACCCTTTATATTCCATGTCAGAAATAAGCTTTAGGTTCCACATGTGTAAGGGGGAAAAACAAACAAAGAAACATAAAAAATGCAGTCTAACACACATTCTCACTCATCTACCCTACCTCTTCTCCCCTTTTCTGATCCAACTACTCCTCTACCTTCTACAACTATTCCTCTCCCTCTCCCAGGCATTATTTTTTCTCTTTCTGATTCTATGTGTTGTTCTGCATCCACAAAACCAATTCAAAGAGGTCTTTTTTACTCTATGTTGTTGATGTAATGGAAAGAGCTTCAACACCTGACTATTCCTCCGAACGGAGACTGGAATCAGCTATTTCTAAATATTTCAGTGATCTGTTACTTAAAAGTGCTCATCAGTTGTTACAATATTTTATATAGAGAGATTTTTTCAATACTCTTGAGCTGCTGTTGTAGCAGAAGTAGAAGCTTTATACTATATTTAAGGTTTGGAATATTAGGTCTTCAATTCTGACATGCTGTGTTTAAGCATTTGTAAATATGACTAAAAAAATCCATGATTTTGGTTTTGGGTAAGCTTGTATGAAAAGAAAATGTAAGCATTTTAGAAACATGGTAATTGACTGCATATTGTGTGAAAACAACACAAATTGTGCTAATGGTATGGTCACAACAGATGGACGTTGTGCTAATTGTGTTTAGAGTTTTGAAAACGTGACTACAGATTGGACAAAAGGATGTTAGCAATTGAAAAAAAACTGTAAGAAGCTCTGGGTCTTTCTCAAAACTGGCTCTCTAACCAGACAGACCACTAAGCTGAATACAATCAATAACGTCTTATTATCTCAGCAATTTCATACGTATAGATTGAGCTCTAGTGGGTTGCTTTCAGTAAATCATTACATAAATATGTTTAGCAATATTTGTTCCATATTGTGCTGCCTTCTGTTTATGGTCTGCTTATAAATCATTAAGTACTTGAGTGCTTACTGTAATCCATTACATTTCATATAGTCACTGACAATTAGCGTAGCATGATCTCCTTTAGCTAATGCTCTTTTGGGTTGAATTCCCCAGCCGAAGAGGAGTGAATTCTGGGTAAATATCCCAGACTCAGACACATACAGGTGGGCATCCTCTGAAAGGCTATTGAGCAG
The DNA here is from genome assembly GCF_012432095.1 of Onychostoma macrolepis. Taxonomy (NCBI): domain Eukaryota; kingdom Metazoa; phylum Chordata; class Actinopteri; order Cypriniformes; family Cyprinidae; genus Onychostoma; species Onychostoma macrolepis. The sequence goes on from NC_081162.1 coordinate 19,935,527, forward strand.
GTTTGCGGGCGGGTTTAGCGAGGTCGCAAAGCAACGCTAATGAGGTATTTAAACCTCAGCTCTCCCACTGCGGCCAATCCTAATGAACACGGCCTCTAAGTCCATAAATTTGAACCCTTCAAAAGAGCTACAGCACGTTTAGCCCAAACGTCAATCACTGTACATACTCAGTATGAAGTCATCGCGATTGTGTGAGCCTTTTCTCTCAATGACCCTTTTGTTTAGCAGAGAGGTTCCCTAAATTAATTGGATCAATGATTAAGAGGTAGGCCTTGCACTCCATTGAGCAGAGACAAAAGTGGCATGGAGACGCCTATGCAAGGATCAGTCACAAGCTGACACTTGAATCAGGCAGACAAGAATGGGGGCAATGGACATAGCGGACTGTGTGCGGTCCGTATTGAGCCCTCCGCTCTGTCCGACACAAGTGTTGAGTGTAAGATTTACAACTCTTAAAAACAATCTGATATTGATTTGTAAAAGTAACAGTATGTGAGGGCTTTTCACGCACAATGGACTGTTTCTCTTTTCAACCAGGAGAATTCATCAAGAACAGAGCGGTGACTAAAGACTCGACTGCCATCCACTGTGCCTGTGTGCTGAAATAGTTCAGCTGCACTTTGTGTGAAGGCCTCTAAATATGATGATAACCCACCTCCTAAAATATCCTTGAAAATAAATTGCTGTCTTTGTAAAACTATATATATATATATATAGTTTTATATATATATATATATATACAGATTTAAATATATATTAGTGCTGTCAAACGATTAATCGCATCCAAAATAAAAGTTTTTGTTTACATAATATATAAATACAATACATGTAAATACAAACACATGCATGTATATATTTAAGAAAAATATGTTATGTTTATATATTAAATCTATTTATATATAATATGAAATATAAGTATAAAATATAAATTATAATAAATATAAATATATAAATGTATAAACATGTAAATATTTTCCAAATATATACTGTATTTATATATACAAACCCGATTCCAAAAAAGTTGGGACACTGTACAAATTGTGAATAAAAACAGAATACAATGATGTGGAAGTTTCAAATTTCAATATTTTATTCAGAATACAACATAGATGACATATCAAATGTTTAAACTGAGAAAATGTATCATTTTAAGGGAAAAATAAGTTGATTTTCAATTTCATGGCATCAACACATCTCAAAAAAGTTGGGACAAGGCCATGTTTACCACTGTGTGGCATCCCCTCTTCTTTTTATAACAGTCTGCAAACGTCTGGGGACTGAGGAGACAAGTTGCTCAAGTTTAGGAATAGGAATGTTGTCCCATTCTTGTCTAATACAGGCTTCTAGTTGCTCAACTGTCTTAGGTCTTCTTTGTCGCATCTTCCTCTTTATGATGCGCCAAATGTTTTCTATGGGTGAAAGATCTGGACTGCAGGCTGGCCATTTCAGTACCCGGATCCTTCTTCTACGCAGCCATGATGTTGTAATTGATGCAGTATGTGGTCTGGCATTGTCATGTTGGAAAATGCAAGGTCTTCCCTGAAAGAGACGACGTCTGGATGGGAGCATATGTTGTTCTAGAACTTGGATATATCTTTCAGCGTTGATGGTGCCTTTCCAGATGTGTAAGCAGCCCATGCCACACGCACTCATGCAACCCCATACCATCAGAGATGCAGGCTTCTGAACTGAGCGCTGATAACAACTTGGGTTGTCCTTGTCCTCTTTAGTCCGGATGACATGGCGTCCCAGTTTTCCAAAAAGAACTTCAAATTTTGATTCGTCTGACCACAGAACAATTTTCCACTTTGCCACAGTCCATTTTAAATGAGCCTTGGCCCAGAGAAAACGCCTGCGCTTCTGGATCATGTTTAGATATGGCTTCTTTTTTGACCTATAGAGTTTTAGCCGGCAACGGCGAATGGCACTGTGGATTCGGTGATCACTTTCAACATTTGATATGTTATCTATATTCTATTGTGAATAAAATATAAGTTTATGAGATTTGTAAATTATTGCATTCCTTTTTTATTCACAATTTGTACAGCGTCCCAACTTTTTTAGAAACGGGTTTGTACATAATAAATATACACAGTTCACATACATATATAATTTAAACAAAAACTTTAATTTTGGATGTGCAATCGTTTGACAGCAATAATATAATAATATATATATATATATACATATATATAGTTTGGTGTCCATAAGAATTTTTCCGGAAAGAAAATAAAATAATAATAATATTTTTTATGCAATAATGGTGGATTAAGTTGATAATATTACATAAGATTTCTATTTCAAATAGATGCTGTTCTTTTGAATGTTGTATTCATCAAAGAATACTGAAAAAAAAGTTTTAAAAAGCAGCACAGCTTGGCATTAGGAATAAATGATTAAAATAGAACACAGACATTTTAAATTGTAATAATATTTCATAATTACATTTTATTTATTCATTTTTTTTTTTCTTGCAGCCCCCAGTTTGAAAATGCTTTAAAACTCTGCTTTTCTCCCAGTCCATAGGTCGTTGTCTACTAATTGTCAGTTTCCTTCCCTCCCTCAAAACTGCACAACTCTGGTCTGGAAAGCTAGAAATATAGAGAGTGAAAAGTCTAGCTTAAATATCTAGACTAAATATCGGCTCCCTTGTAGCATCTCAAATTTGAGAACTGCAACTAACTACGTAAACAAGGATAACTTTTCTTAGCTAAATACACTTAGTTACTTAGTTGTTCTTGGTTAACACAAGTCTGGCGGCCCATGCTGTGTGAGTGTTGAAGGAGGAAAGATGTAGGAACACGTTGGTGCCTCTGTGTGCCCTAAGGCTGATAAGTCTCTCAGTGATTAATTTGCTCTCCTTTTCCCATGAGCACTCTTAATTATGCACTGCTTTTCCAGTCTGGATGACACACACTCCACACGCATCCTTTGATGTGAAACTCCAAAGTGTTTCATGACACAACCCTGCTCAAGAAAATGACAGCTGAAGATAAAGAAAATACAAAACAAAACAACAAAAACATAAGCCAAAGCACTCACTACTGAAAGCAAAAAGGAAAATGCCAAAACCAATCTTGTAAGATGGGAACCAAAAACACAGTATTCATTATAGAAAAAAGAGTTGAGAATTTTTCAATTTAGTATGGAATGTGATATATAAAAAAAACAAATTCTGGACATGTGGTTCACATAGCTTAAAATATTGCTTTTTATTTGGTTATAGGAATGGTTCACCAAAAAATGAAAATTTACACACTCTAAGGCTATCCAAGATGTAGAAGTGTTTGTTTCTTCATCTGAGCAAATTTGGAGAAATTTAGTATTACATCACTTGCTCACTAATGGATCCTCTGCAGTGAATGGGTGCCGTCAGAGACCAAACAGCTAACAAAAAAATCACAATAACCCACAAGTAATCCACATGACTCCAGTCCATCAATTAACGTCTTGTGAAGCAAAAAACTGCATGCTTGTAATAAACTAATCCATCATTAAGATGTTTATAACTCCAAACAGTTGCTTCTATCCATTGTTACTATTGTTTTCGCTAGTGAAAAAGTTGTCTCATCTGAATCAGAAGAGAAATATGCACAGATAAAGCACCGTTTACAAGCGAAAACAGTCCAAAAACAATCGAAACAAATATGTTGGTGGATTTTGATGTTAGAGAACAATAGGAGATTGACTTTTTCACTGGAGGAAACATTATTATAGATTATGGATGTGTATTTTGGCCAGAGGTGACAGTTTAAAGTTAAAATGCTTAAGTAATGCTATTCACTTCATAAGACATTAACTGGAGTCGTGTTGTGGATTGTGATGTTTTTATTAGCGGTTTTCAACCCTTACTTAAATCTATTCCAATGAAGAAAAACTCATCTTGGATGACCTGAAGGTGGATACATTTTCAAAAAATGTTAATTTTTGGGTTAAATAATCCTTTAACTTTATTATTATAAAGCAATATATTTAAAATCAAATGAATATTATGTAATTACATTACAAGCAGTTACTTAGGAATTTCATAAAGCCATTATGAATTAGTCATTTTAGTCATGATTACTGCATTTTGCTGTCTGCCTGTAACTTGTGCACATATATCTTATGTTAGATTATATATAACAGCATTTCATTTATATAATGACATTATATAAAGGGACAAATGGGGAAAGATGATGAGCCTTAACTTTGATTTTTCTACCTCCACTTTAACCCATGTTAGAAACGGCATCTATGGTTAGATGCGAGCAACTTATTTTTAGCCGCTGTGCTGACTCTAGTTTGCACATTATTCAGGGTGCAGATAGGAGGAGATGATAATGGTGCCATTTGTGTCAGCAGCTTTATTAGGAGCCATAAAGGGAACCAGGGGGCAGAGCGATGCTGTAGCGTGTTTATCAGAGAGGTGAGAGTAAAAGCGCAGTAAACTCCATCTCCCCAGCTGCCATTTTCTTCACCTGGGCAAACGACTGAATTGAGCTTGATTGCAGGTGGCTTGCATGCAAGAGAAAATGATCTTTTACAGATACAATCATATATAATATTTCAATCAAATAATATTTCACTCACTTTGCAAGGGAAAATATGCAAATGCAATTTCTCATCATCATATTACAAAACTTGTATAAGCTTCTTTCTTCTGTAAAACAAAAGGAGATTTAAAAATACAGTTTTGTCTTTTGCATGCAATTACAATGAAGGTTTAAAAGTGCAAAAACATTGCAAAAGCATCAGAAAAGTATTATTAAAGTAGTCCAAATCACTGAAGTCATACAATAGAGAAGATGGAGAGTTCAATCATTGATTCACAAATTAATTAGAAAATCAAATGTTTATCACATTACCTTGGACCCCTAAGTGAGTGCAAGTTTGCATTGTAATTAGAGTGATTATTGGTTGAACTGTGTTTGAGTAATTGGTTAGACTGCTCTCTGTGGACCTGCGCACAAACAAGGACAAAGAAAAAGAGAAAAAGAGGGAGAAAAGAGAGGGATGTGTGCACAGTGTGGCCTTCACTTGTACTACATGCAAATATTGTAGAGCGTATTCATTATACAATAAAGACAAACAAAAAAAAGAGTATAAAAGAAAACACAAAAGAAAAACGAACAGGTACCCTACTCTACAGCCAAAAGGACCTAATTGAATGAGATAACCTTTTAAATTCCAAATCACATCTTAAATTTGAACTGAGGTAGCAAAAAGGAAGCAGAATTGTCATTCAAATTTGAATCTAAGGAAATAGAATTTAAAAGTGTACTATGGAATTTTCTGGTATGAGTTTATTTTTGGAACACTTGTGGTTATAGCTCCATGAATATATTATATAATTAATGAATGTCAATATTTACTTTTTTTTAATTGCCAATGGGCATTAGGCAATGTGTTGTATTGTATGTCAAAATCAAAACAAGTGTAATTTTTTAAGAGAAATCTATAAATGAGATAAATACATATTGTATTATCAGGGAATAAAGAGGCATAATTATATTAAACTGATATATAATATTTACGTTACTTCCTGTCAGTCAGATTGCACTCACAACTCAAATTCAAACTCATGACTGAAAAAACAAGTTTTAAAGAGGTTTCTCAGATGTGTTTTGTCAATGTGTGTTTTTCATTTATATTTCTTTTGCTGTTGTGCAACCACATGAGCAACAAAGGACAGTCAATAAGAGCAATATGACCAAATAATTACTTATCTTTATGACTAGCCTGGAGCCTGTGGTTTTGGTAAGATCACCACAATGGATGAATAGTCGTGGACGTAAACTGTAAATGATTTCTCTCTGTACACACATATAATACACATATATCAATGGTAATGGAGCCACTGATAAGTGAAAAATAGCTCATTATTATGTCTTGACAACTATTTTCAGCATGTATTAACTTAAGTACAGAGACCTCTGACTACTCTGAATGGCTTTCGTTACTCAAAAGTACATTGACAGTAATGAGATTTGTTCAGAAAGCGAGAGGTCTTATTTTTTTCATCATGCAGCAGGTATTTTATACTTGTGGACAATGATTATAAGCTAAAAATAGATTTGTCTTCTCTTTTACTCAACGTGCATTTTGTAAGGAAAGATCTGAGATTTGAGATCTTACTCATGACACTGAAAAAAATTTGGAAACTAAAGAACTTTTGGAGTTGAGCAAGAGCTTAGGGCCTCATTCAAAAACTATACATTGTAAAATATAAAGGAAGATGAATGAAGGAATATGGTCACATTTAGCTCTGGATCAATTCCTGCTTAAGAACCGTGGTAAAGGCTGAATTTGAGAAGTTTAGCTGCGCCTGGAAGAAAGCTGACAGTACGAGTCAGGAAGAAATCTGCTCAATGCTGCATAATATCTCAAAGGTCTGTGGCTTTGGCAGTGTTTCTGTTAAAATATACTATAGTGGGAGTGTCTTAAGTATGGTTTGTTGCTTCTTTCAATACACAATGTTGTTAACCTAGCCACAATATAGCTATAATAAAAACTGAATATAGTTACATGTAACTTTATAATTTAAGCACTAAATCTCCAAATTACACATTTTGCTGCCAAAATGAATCTTTCTCCTCTGACGGCATTACAAAATGAATCATGCAACATATTATATATATTGCAAAACATACATTTGACATATGATACATTTGCAATCAACAATATTTACAACAATTTTTTATTATTATGTAGTAGATGATTCAGCACGGCCAAATTTTGTTTCGCTTGGCTTTTAAAAGCATTAAATAGATTTATTTTTGTAATATACAACTAATGCTTGAATTTGAGTTTAGGTAGTAAACAGTACGCAGAATTAAAATGAATTTAAATTCAAAGATATTCATCTCTCTTTTGAAAGATGGAAAAATGTTTATAAAGACAAAAGGTTTAAAGTTTGAAGGTTTATTTCTTGACAGATGGAAAAACAAGTGGACAAAATGATAGAATGAGAGACGGGCAGAAAGAGCAATAAATGGACAGAGAGATTATAACAATAGATAGATATAAAGAATACTAGATAGATAGATAGATAGACAGACAGACACCTCCTCGTTGGACACGTACTGTCAGTCTGTGCATTAAAACATACAGGCAGATTAATAACTCATGAAAGGAAGCTGGTAAGCAGAGTTCCGAGGGCAATGACCGCAACCATCTGGCGGATCTATTTTATCAACCTGCGAATGAAACATTTTACAAGCTTTAAATTTACGTTATGCTGATGCACGTCACACCTCATTTACAACAAGGGCATTCGAACGATGAATCAAACCTGAGCACTGGCTGCAGTACTCATTCAGCAGAGATCCTCCAGCCAGTGCCAGGTATAGGGAACAAGCACGGGCAGGTCAGTGTGATGGGCGCAGCGTCTTAAATGGCAAGGGGAAAAAACATGGCCCATTAATTTTCATATTACATATCAGCTTTACTGGAACTGCTTTTGTCCTTAGCGATAAAAAGACTTGATATCAAAGTTATGGCTTCTGTGTGGTCTCACTTTCTCAAACACACACTCTCTCAAATTCTTTTTTTCACTTTCTGTCTCCCTCTCTCTCCCTACAGATTAAATGCCATTAACACACAGCCAATTATGGTTGGAAAGTTGTGAACGAGTCTTCATGCACAGACTGGTATTTGCCCCAACCTGCCTGCCCATCCCCACCAGTTTATCTGAGCACCATGTTAGGGCTTATGTGTTTGTGCTGTGTCCAAGACACTTGACAACACTTTTTCCATTCACTCAGAAACACAACAAATTATCTTGACAATGCAAAAACACCTTGTCTAATTTGAACACAGTTGAGCTCAGAAAATTGTATAAGACTATAAAGTTTTTGCCTATTGAAAGGTTTCCTTATAAATAAATAAATAAATAAATAAGAAAATGTTTAGAGAATCATAGCAAGGTGTTTTAAATTCAGACTTTCAAATCCAGCATTTGAGGTTGACTGCAGGTGAGTATCGAGGGAAAGGAAAGGTGAAGGAGAAGATGAGAAGATGAGAGTATAAAGAGCCCTACAGATGAGACGGGGTGACCTTGATTTTCTTGGAGGGGGATCCTGTCCACACCCAGCTCATAAATTCAAGGCTGGGGCCTCCAGATAGTTTTGATGATCAATAAAACATAATTGAATTTCTTCATAGATTTTACTAAATGTGTTATAAAACCCAATGGAAACAGTAAATTCCAGGTTTAAATGCAAGTCAATGACACCTATGTTAAATAAATCTTCCAAAGTAGCGAACAATTCTCACTCTTGATATTTTTGATTATTAAAAGTTGCTGAACCTGGATATTGATTTTCCTTCACGATACTTAAAGCTGCTATAAGCAATTTCACACACTGAAACAGATTATCTGAGAAATCTCTTGTGACAGCCCTATAAACAGCAAAAAAAGGTGTTTTAGCCAATCATTTGTGCCTTGTGCCTGTCAATCACTTTGTGCATTAGGGATTTCTGGCATGTATTTGGAGATTTGGAGTGTGTAGCAGTAGCCCAAATGGTAGAACATAGCACTATCAACTCCAAAGTCATGGATTTGATTCCCAAGGAAAGAAAGAATTGATCAAATGTATACTTTAAAGGCAATGCAAGTCACTTTGGATAAAAGCATCTGACATTTGTGAATGTGTTAATGTGTCATAATTGGAACAACATGACTGAAATTATTATTGATTTTTCACTAAGCCCAACCTTAAAAACATTACTGACTACCTTAGCAACTATTGCCATCAACCATTTTCTCAGAAAAGCTTTCCTTTTCTGATTTTTCCCCCTCTTTTTCTTCTTTTATCCTTCTCTGTACAGCACTTTGGTTCCACTTGTGGTATTGAAAGTGCTCTGTAAATAAAGTTTGAGTTGAGTTTTTTTGTAATATATGGAGGATCAGTGAATTTAATTTTTCAGAAATTCCAAATCAAAAATCTGAAATTATGATAAAATGTTGTTGCTGGCTCACTTACAATAGTGGCTTAAGGTATGTAGAGAGGATGCAAGTGGCACTTTTTCATTCTGCTTACACTAATGTTATCAGTTGCAATCCCTTTTAAATGAGGCTTTTCTCAGTTTACTGCGAGAAGCATTTTTCCCAGTTCTGATCTGCAAAGTCTGAAGTTTTTAATCATGTTATTGCATAATTATTTAATGAAAAAATTAGATAATGAAAAAGACAGATAAACTAGTACTTCTTGAAAAAGATTGATAAACTGCTGTTTTACTTCATGACCGTAGTCTAAATTTTCCCAGACATGCCCTGGCTGGGATTTCTAAATTGCTTAAAAAGTCCAGGTTTTGGCGTTGTTTTCTGATTGTTTTTTATACTTGCTGAAGGTAATGACTCAAAGGTAGTTTGATCATAGTTATGTTCAGGCACTGTACATAATTAACCAATCATGATATGCGAGAAGGTAGGATCTACAGAGAACGGTCATGCAAATACACATACATTTAATGTATAAGGACTGTAGCGAGCATATCAACAGGAAAACAAAGCCAAAATCCAGTTTCCAATTTTTCCAATTTTAGGCAATTTTTAAATCCCAGCCAGGACAACGTATGACCACCCATGAAAGCAATTTCTTGAAAAACACACTATTCACATAAATCTCCAGTCCATTACTATGTACAGCTTGTCTGAATTAGCAACAATAACCAAGGTAGGTGGAGCTTAAAAATAAAATGGTCAATTAACTGTCTTGTAAAGAAAAAGAATCTGGCAAAAGAACTGTTATATAACGATCGCTTTTCCTTTCACTTCGATCTGCTGATCCCACATATTAGGCTGCAATGTTTTTACAAGAATGGTGCTGTGTTCAAAAACTAGAAATATCAGTCAACCACCACCCCCCTGACAGCGAGAAAGAGGAAAAGCAGCTCTGGAAATCACATCTGACAGAATTTGCTGACGGAACACAGTGATCAGAGACAGTAACGATGTCTGCGTGTGGCGGCATGCTTTGTGTTTGCTTGCATGCTTGAGCGTGGGTTGAGACGCGCCTTAATGAAGCACCCCTGTGGGACAGACATCCTTCAGAAGTGGCAGCTGTCTGTGTGCCATTAAAAAAAAAAATGTCAGTGGAGGCAAGAGGAAATTAGCCTGAGGTCAACATCCTCCCCACGCACACACGCTCATGGACCAATGACGCACTGTGATGGAGAGTTAACGAGGCGGCTTAGCATGAGTTTGACCTTCACTCTTTGAACCTCTGGAGAAAAACTCTGATATGAGGCTTAGCAACCAAACACCTCTGCTTGACGAACGCCTGCCTTTGAACTCCACAGCAGCCCAGAGTCACCTTGGAGTGACGTATCTGAAGTCTAAAGGGCCAAAGTAGAATAATTTTACATATTTCAAACCATACTTTGAAGGTGCTATGTGGGCATAAAGTGTATGATGCAATAAAAAAACTGAAAAATTTAACTTTTCCTGCCATTTATAGACCCAAAATGTCAAGAAATCTCATGAAATCACTTGGCAAGAGCAGTTGTTTTTTGCTGTGTTCATGTATTGAAACAAGAAGTGGTGATACTTTGCAATAAAGTTCAATCAGTTAAAATTAGTTAATGCATTTATAAACTCTAAAAAATGCTGGGTTAAATACAACCCAGCGCTGGGTAAAATATGGACGAACCCAGCGGTTGGGTTACTGCCCAGAAGGTTGGGTTAAACATTTAACCCAACTGTTGGTTGAAAACTGTTGGGTTGTATTTAACCCCGCATTTTTTAGAGTGTAGGTTTATGTTAGTCCATAACTATACTATTGTTAATTGTTAATCCATGTTTGTTCATGATACAGAAAGTAATGTTAATTTATAAAACTTGGGTAACACTTTAGAATACTGTTCCATCATTAATGAATAACTACACAAAAACACATGAGTAATGCAATATTATCACTCCAGTAACTACTAGTAACTAATAAGCAACTCTGATTAATGAATTAGTAAGTAATAGTGCTTAGTTAAATGTGGTAGTTCACTATTAGCTAATCAGTAACTATTTTTTTTTCATACCTCACCAAGAACTACTGTATACAGGTTGATAATTAATATGAATAATACATAATGTATTATTAATTCTAAAGTAAATGTCATGGTAACCCACTAGTAATGACTCAAGTATAACCAAATTCTTCAGCAGGAATTACTAATTATTTGGATCAGTATTCTAAAGTGAGGATCATGATAACTCCCTAGTAATGACTGAAATGATTGTAAGCTTTTGAGGTTTTTGTAAAGTATTGAATAGTAATTATTCAGGTGTTACTACATCCTTAGTCACTACATAATTAGTCATTTTTTGGATCAGTATTCTAAAGTGAAGATCGTGAAAACTCCCTAGTAATTACTGAAGTCATTGTAAACTTTTGAGGTTTTTGTAAGGTCCTGGTTAGTAATTCATTTAGCTAGATTTGGTAACACTTAAATCATTACTAGTGGGTTACCGTGATCTTCACTTTAGAATACTGATCCAAATAATTAGTAGTTTCTTCAGAAGGATGTAGTAACACTTGAGTCATTACTATCCAAAACCTTACATATATCTCAAAAGCTCACAATGACATCAGTCAATATGAGGAAGTTATGACGATTTTCACTTTAGAATACTGATCCAAGTAATTAGTAGTTCCTTTAGAAGGATTTGGTAATACTTGAGTCATTACTAGTGGGTTATGATCTTCATTTTAGAATTAATTATTCATTATGCATAATTCACATTAATTATGAACCTGTATATAGTAGTTCTTAGGAGTTCTCAGGATATATGAAAAAAAAATTGTAGTTATTGGTTAGCTAAAAGTGAACTACCAGTTTCAACTTAGCGCTATTACTTAATAAATCGTTAATCAGAGTTTCTTGTTAGTTAATAGTAGTTACTACAATGTTAATAGTGCATTAGTCACTTGTTCCTGTATAGTTATTCATTAACGATGGAACAGTATTCTAAAGTGGGTAACACTTTAGAATAGGGAACACTTATTAACTATTAACTATGACTTTTCCCTCAATAAACTCCTAATTTGCTGCTTATTAATAGTTAGTAAGGTAGTTGTTAAGTTTAGGTATTGGGTAGGATTAGGGATGTAGAATAAGGTCATGCAGAATAAGGCATTAATATGTGCTTAATTACTACTAATAAATGGCTAATATTCTATTAATATGCATGCTAATTAGCAACTAGTTAAGAGACCCCAAAATAAAGTGTTACCCTAAAGTGTTACCAAAACTTGAAATGTAAAAAAAAAAAAAAAAGTTGCTCATTGATAGTTCGTGATACCTAAAGCATTAACTAATATTAACCAACTGAACCAATAGTAAAGCGTTTCCCAGGAATTTTGGACAGGACGTACCAATAGATTGTGCCATTTCATAGTCAATAGGCATTATATGTTACAGCAATGAACTACAATTTGCTACTTATAGGAGGAGTGACATTCTCATTTTAAAGAGTGTCACGAATCTGGTCTGCACTTCCGTTCATTCACCACCAGAGGTCACTCGCTCACCACATTGACTTTCACACCACACATCACAATGGACTACGTTTCCCATCAGCCATCTCACCAATCACACGCACACAGCTGTAAACAATCACACTCTCTACTTAAGCCATGGACTTTCTCTCCATCGTGGCCGAGTATTGTATGCATTATCGCTGCCCTACAGAGCCTGTTTTCCCTAGTCTTGCCTTGCCTTGCCTTGCCTTTGTCGGATTGTGTTTTCCCCTGCCTGGACTATTGCTCACGTTTTTGGATTACCTCTCCTGTCTAGCCCCTTTGGATACTGTTAACCGATCGTCGACCCACGCTTGTCTCTGTTTACTCTTTGTCTCGCCCATGTTATACCTGTTTGCCACTGTTTGACCCTGCCTGTTGTGACCACGTCTCTTATCAATAAAAGTCTGCAGATGGATCCGCACGTCTCACGTCTCGTCAGCCCCGTAACAGAGAGCATTTGATTGGACAACAAACTGTGCAGTGCAGGACAAGTCATCAATATTTCTGGTCCATTTTCCTGGACAAGAAAAACTGTACATTTTAAATGCGTATACTACCTTTCCTAAAGTATACTGTAACAAAAGTTTCTATTTAAAAGAAATGTTGGTCTTTTGAATATTCTACAATACAACTGTTTTCCACACTGCTAATAATAAGAAATGTTTCTTGGGCACCAAATCAGCATATTAGCATGATCTCTGTAAGATCATGAGACACTGAAGACTGGAGTAATAATTGCTGAAAACTCATCAAAAGTAGTTATATTTTAAAATATATTAAACTTGCAAATATTTTTTTTTTAATTATAATTATATTTCACAATATCACTGTTTTTACTGCAATTTTATCAGGTAAACGTAGCTTTTGTAGAATTCTTTCTGTTAAAGGTGCCATAGAATGGAAAACTGAATTTACCTTGGCATAGTTGAATAATAACAGTCGGGATCACTAATATTTACGCCCCCAACATTTGCATATACCCGCCCATGTTCTAGGCCAGCCGCCAGCCGAACAATCAGTTCTGCAGGTATTGTGAAGAAACAAGCTAGGACAACAGCGAAATTGGCAGATCATGGAAATAAATGTTATGTTCCAGGCTGTGCAGGGGATGTGAAGTGCAGGGATGGGTTTGTGTGTATTCAGAAAGGCACGGAAAGCAAATAAGGCTTTCTAATAAAATAACGCCAGCCACTAAAGGGACATGGTTAGCTCCCTGCTAGCAGTAGCCTGTTACATTGCACTGCAGTACATAAGATTTCACTTACCACATAAACAGAGTAAGGAGAGATGACTAAGGATGATGGCAAATGATTTACAGATCCTGAGCACCACTGACAAGCATCTGATCTTGTAAAATGTGTGGTAAGTACTGCTGCTCCATAGTATAAACAGAGTATGTGCGATTGCGAATCTCGAAAGCGAAAGTGAAAGTAAAAAGCAATCGTGCATTTGAAAGAAGTTTCAGTGCCTCGCATATTAATATCGGCTTCCTGATGCCCGCATTTTATATACAGTATAATTACCCGACGATATAACTGCGAGAGAAAGTATTGAAATATATATATTTTCCTCCCTGTGTTTCCTGCCTGCTGTGAACTACTGAAATGAGCTGCACTGTGAAACAACCAATCAGAGCAGACCTCAACATTATTATTCATGACCCTTCCAAATAAGACAATAACAGACCATTTCATTCTAGGGAAAAATCCTAGGGTTGTAAATGCACATGTAAAACTGTTTCTGGAGAATTTTTGCCCTTACCTAAGCCACATACCTTCTATAGATATCAGAAAATAATTTCAAATATTGTATCAATGCATTCTATGGCACCTTTAAAGGTTAATTTAGTCAACTTTTAGGAGTGTGCTAACATATAAATGTCTTCAATGCTAATAAATATGGAATAAAAGCCACAGGGAGTAATGTGTGAAATTTACCTTGAACTGGCCCACTCACGATTTGTGGGACGTGGAACATGTCCGATTACAGTAAGCACACACGCAGATAGCAGTCAATTAAATGAGTGAGATTCCCTTCCGCTTGCTCTCCTGGAGACATAATTGCTATCTAACAGCCTAGACCTTGGCACTCAGCTCTACCAGAGAGGGTTTAATGGTGTTATTCAAGAAGAGAGCTGACATTCCTTCACACCTGGATTTTAAATTATCAAGAAGATGGCCATGCCGCTCAAAGACAAGGAAAAATGACTGCATTTTTGTTTGCTCAAGTACACATACCTCAAGACATATTTAACATCGTGAAATATATAGAATGTATCTTTTAAGAGTAAGTCTGAGAGTTTTAAATGCTGAGAATGCGATGTTGTAAAGTGCATAGCAAGCCTAATAGCCGTGAAGATTCACAGTGAATGCCCAGCTAACAGGAACCATTCTCAGAAACGTTCTGTCAAGGTTCTCTCAAAGTTATAAATGAACATTATTCTGGTAATATTAACAGAACATTTGTTCAAAGTTATCTGGTCATTATGTTGTCAAAATGTATTCTTTATACATCTGTATACATTTTTTTTTCTTAAATGTTTTCGTTGGATGTTCATCTAACATTTTTAAATGCTACTACTTGTTTCAGTATTTTTAGAGAACATTCTCATAATGTTTGCAAAATTGAATGTAATGTTCCCTTAACATTTGCATAAGAAAAAAAAACATTTAAAAAATTAGATGTGTTAGAATTAACTAAACATTAGCTAAACATTCTCAAAACACATTTATGTTAGCTGGGTTAACTGTGAAGGATGTGTTCCAGTTTTGGCTGAGCTGGGCATACTTGGAGCATGAATTTAAAAAATATTAATATGAATATCAAGTCATCTCATTTTTTTGCCACAGGGAGAGATTATTCCCCTTAGTCTGGCATTAAATGCATCAAAATCTCAACCGAATTCATCCCCTGTGGCATTCTACAGGATTCTAGAACACTCTAGAACAGGGTTCCTCAAATCTTGCCCTGGAGGGCCAATGCGCTGCAGTTTAGCTCCAACCCTGATAAAACATACCAACCTGTGATTTTCTAATGATTCTGAAGACAATGATTAGCATGCTCAGGTGTGTTTGATTAGGGTTAGAGCTAGGGTTAAGCTCTGCAGGAAAGTGGATCTCGTGGGCCAGATTTGAGGATCCCTGCTCTAGAAGACCGAGTTCTAGAGCTTGTATCCGGGCGAGCGGGGTTGTTCCAGCTGGCAGAACGAGGGCTGCTCACCCACTCCCCAGATGCCTGTCCCGCCCCCTCTGGAGGCGGCCTGCACTGCACCAGGAATTAACCACAGCCAGGGGCAGCTGGGCGTCTAGAGGACAAGCTTTCAAAGCTTCTCACCATCAAAGAGGGAGCTAATTCATTCAAAACCACAGTGTGAAGAAGAGAAGAGAGAGAGGAATTGAGTTTGCATGGCAGGTTCAATTTTACTGGCATTTTCAAAAGCTGAATCCTAATGACTGGAAGTGGGAATTGTTTAAGTAGCATGGACACTTAGCCAGAGGAAAAAGTGGTATGTCGTAGTAAAGATATTAGCAATCACCCTTAAAACAACATTTTTGAAATATTTCTAACAAAATAGTGTAGTTACGGATGTTTTTAGCTGCTACCGTAAAATCATAATAAATTAAAATGGAATCTCCTTTAAGCCTGGAATACAGTACATGACTTTTGTCACTTTTCTGGAAAATGCTGAAAGTTGCTGAAAGTTTCCTGAGTCAACACTATAGTTGCTGAAAACCAGAGCCAGTCTGCAGATTTTGGACAGTTGAAGATTACAGTTTTCAGAGAAAATTCCATAGTGTAAGATGGCCACAGACTCCAATTACTTTTTTTTAGCTACAGACTATGATTCCATCCAGTCAGAGGATATTTTGAGCTTATTTTAAAAGGCATATGCATGTTTCTCTGTGTGTTTGCTGTATTCAGAATGACCTGAGAGTCTGGCAGAGTGTGATTTTCAGTCATATAGCGAATGATGCCCAGTGTTTGAAAATCTGCTTTGATTTTAAAAATTGTACAGTGCTTTCCAGCCTTTAAACTGTTAAAGTAGCCTTTAGAATTATTCTTTATTTTTACTTTTTTAATGACGGTGGCTAATACCAGTTTACCATATCTTAATAGTAGCAGCAAGTGCAGTACTTATAGTATGTTGGTAGAAATGACATATTCAGCTCTCAAAATGCAATAAATAAATCACTAAATATCATTATTATTATTGTTGTTGTTGTTATTTTAAATAACTTATTTTGTCACATGCTGGCCAGGGATACTCACATAAAATAGATGATGCTGGGAATGGAATTCCAATTTTACACGAAACAAGCATTCCACATTTCAAGCTCCACATGGTTGTCACGTGACCTCACAATATTACATGATTGTCTTTTATCCTCCTTAAAATCAAATAGCCAATCTCTGTTTTTAATTCACATTACTGTAACATTTCTTACCTTTTGGCAGACTAATCAAATATTCAAAGTTAAAAAAGAGATTGCAGTTGAGCACAGTGCATTATGGGATACAATGTTCCATGTAGTGTCATACACTACACATTGCAAATCCATCTGGGTATTCTATGTGTAAAAAATGTTGCACATTTTACATTTTATAATACACAAATAGTGCAGAAATAGTAAGAGAAGCATGTTAGTATGCTACTCTGAACAAAGCCAGAATTCCTTCTTGTGCCTAAAGGGCACTGATGTTTAAATTATGAAAATGAAAGTCGCAGAATGCATGAGGCTGTGTACAAAAACACTCTTTTCATGGAGTGTGCGCTAACTGATTGAGCTTCACAGCCTCATAAAATCCATGCCTGTTATAGTCAGCGGGGCGAGCGCAGGAAATACGGCTCTCCATTCAATCTGTCTTTCTCTCTCCCTCCCCCTCCGAAAGACCGCCATGCCACAGCCTCATGACATCCCTCAAACCTGCTTGAAAGGGGCTGCCCTGACAGGTTGCTGTGGAGAGGCCTGTCACAGCAAGGCTGGCTCTCAAAAACTCCAGATCATCGTCTCCCATGGGGAAAATCTTTCTCTCACTAACACACACACATACACACCTGTCAGGATCTCTTAACTGGTGTCTGGCTAACCTTGGGCAGCTGAAAAGGCTGAACAGCACTTTTTTTCTCTCTCTCTCTTTCTCTAGTAAGCCCTCTCTCATCCCTCCCTGCGGACCATCAATAATGCAGTGTGAATCCCTCCCTTATATGATTTATCAGGAGCAGGAGGGGATGAAGCTGCCCTTTCTGTATGTGAACATCTGCAGACATCAATATCCGACAGGGGGGGCCCAGGTCAGACCCCAGCCGCGCTCCTGTGCCACGTCCCACTGAGCACGCAGGGAATACCTCAATGTACAGCCACGGCGTGCATTTCAAGCATCCGTTAGTCTGAGAGAGCAGGAGAGGAAATATATGAAGAGAAGGCAGACAGTCACGGGCCTAATCATCAGTGTGAAAGCTCTTAAGAAATGAACTTGTCACTGGGGTATCACTAATTCAAAGGTCTGGTGTGAGATCACATTAAATTAACAAGGGAGTAACGTCAACAGCATTTAATATTAAAAAAAGTGAAATATTTAGAAAGAGAAGAAATTACCTCAGTATTTCAATATAGTGCAAAAAAGACTTCTTGATGAGTTTTTAATTAGGCTTGTGTGATTTGTGTGTTCGAATAAAAATGGTAAAAATCCTTAAAACAAAATGCATTTACTTGAGAAGGAATTCTGCACAGGATACATAGATTTGTTTTTGTATCTTGATCATCAAATCAGGTTATATTTAAAAAGTGCTTGAAGGAAATATTTTAATTGGGAAAAGTTACAAAAATACTTAAGAAGTGTACAGTGATTTATCATCATGGACTGATGTACTGCAGAATAATATTGTCTTAATCATCCCTTTTGATGTAAAATGCATCTATAAAAGTAGAGAAGCAAAATGCACCAGATATAAACTGGCAAAGGACAGCAATTTTTTCTTGTTAAATAAATATTTCTGTTTAAAGCAAGAAAATGATTTGCAAATAACTTGCCAACTTATTTAATTCAGGATATATTCTCTGAAAATCGACAGTACACCCCAAAATGGAAACTCTGTCATCATTTATTCACCCTAACTAAACCTGTCTGGCCTTTTTCTGTAGAACACAAAAGAAGATATTGGTGGGGTTTTGTTTATACTAGTCGATAAAGTCAATGGGGTCCAATATTTTTAGACCCCAACATTCTTCAAAATATCTTATTTTGTGTTCAGCAGAAAAAAAGGACAACATACATGTGTGGAATAGCATGATTTTTAATGCTTTTTTAAAATTAATTATGGGTTTAAGTATGTTCACAAATTTTTAAAATATATATAAAATAATAATAATTACTTTTACTTTCTCTACCCTAATAATGATTAAAAAGTCAACATTAAAAAAAAAGAAGTGCTTTGGGACTGACTCCCTCAAATGCTGGCTAAAGGAATGAATGATATCAATAGTACCACAAATTTACAAAAGCACATATTGACACACCACAGATGCAAAATCCATAATGGATCCCAATGTGATAGAACAAATCATCACAGCCAGCTAACACATTCAACACTATGATGAGATTCTCATCGTGACCTTCTCATTGATGGAGTTCCTTTAAGATTAGCTTATCAAGGCATCAGTGTCTGGGGGTCGTTAAGATCGTCCTGCACCATTGACTCTGACAGCAGCTAAATGCTACAGTGAGTATTTATGGGACACCCCCACGGTCTGCTGCAACCAGCCAATCAGACACGGCCACTACATTCATTGCAACACGGAGGTCAATGAAGGCAAGGAGAACTTCTACAACTACAATAGAAAGCAACAGTGACATTGAAACTTCAGATTAAGCCATGCAGTGACTGATGCTTGAACCACAGGTCAGATATTTCCCATTGCCTCCAGTCGCTCAGAGTTCTCCTTTATTCTGTATCACAGAGAGTGATCAAGAGAATCTAAGTGTCTGCCCCAAGTGAACAATTTAATAGGGAAAAAGAACCAGATACAGTATAAAGATAGATAAATAAATAAATTTCAAAGTCAAACACGTTTCACAGGATCAATGTGTAGACTGGGTTGGCATGTCCTCCGGGTGCCAGACTCAAAAGCTCGCTTGCTTTACTTCAAAGAAGTAAGACATTTGAATTTCTAATCCAGACTCTATCAGCAGGCCTGAGGCTCAGCGACTGGCAAGAACCTGCGTATACAGGAAAACTAGGACAGTATCCGGGCAGCATGAGATGGATTCACACCTAAAGCCCAATTAATAATTTTCATCATGACTTCAGGAGCCAAGCAGAAAACGGAGAGTCTGCGCAAGGATAACTGAGCGTTTGTGACTCAGCCGGAAAGTTTGTAATACTGCTGAACACATTTTGCTGTAAGGCCACATAGATTTCGCAGATGATTCAGTCACATCTGCCGCAAGATAAAGCGATATGCTGTGAAACAGTTAGAGAGGGATCTGTTTAAATGAGCAGGTGCGATGCAAAAAAAGCTCAGTTGCACTGCAGGACGTCCTGCATTAGGATATACACCTGTTCAGGTGACATTTAGCTCAGGAAATGTCAAACATAACTGTGTGCGCTTCTTAATTTCATGTATTATGCATCGCTTTAAAATGTGTGATTTGTGAGGAGTGTTGAGAGTCAATGTGGGGAATTTCTAAAATTTCATAAAACTTCAAATTTATCTCCATCTCTTTCAATGCAAAAATATCGCCTATTCATTACCGTTTAGAAGTTTAGGGTCGCTATTAAGAAATTAATATTTTTATTCAGCAAGGATACATTAAATCAAAGACATTTGTGTCACGTTATAATGTTAAAAGATTTCTATTCCAAATAAACACTGTGGTTTTGAACATTCTATTTATCAAAGAATCCTGAAAAAAAAAAAAAGGATAATGTTTTCCACAAAAACTTTTAATCAGCACAGCTGTTTTCAACATTGATAATAATAAGAAAAGTTTCTTGCACACCAAATCAGCATATTAAAATGGTTTCTGAAGGATCATGTGACACTGAAGACTGGAGTAATGGCTGTTGAAAATTCAGCTTTGCCATCACATGAATCAATTACATTTTAAAATATTTCTAGAAAACAGCAATAATATTTCACAATATTACTGCCTTTACTATATTTTAAATATAGTATATGTATAATCTATTATATTATGAATGCAGCCTAGGTAGCATAAGAGACTAAAAAGAAACCTATCGACCCCAGAATTTTTCATGGTAATGTAAGAATGAAAAACTATACAATGCGTAAAAGTGAACAAAGTAAACAATATGAAAAAGTAAAATTCTATCTACCTATCTCTGAGCTCCAAACTCTTGTATTGATTGACAGTAGAGGCCATTGTCACTCATATGAGGCTGTACACCTGTGGAGCTCCAACTCTTAAATGAATTCCTTCCTGTTCCCCATAGAGCAAGACACTTCACCCCTGAATATACCAGTCCCTGCCTGCTATCAATCAATAGAGCTGGAGCTGTCAATACTACAGTACGAAACTTCAGCTCAGTGACACGCAGTGACATTTTGCTGTTGGTAGGAGTGAAATCAGCCACGTTGGTGAGGAGGAAAACGTAGAATTTACCGACTTTAATTTATCAAGCAACAGTCTCAGTCCTCCTAATTATGCCCTATGCTGTGACAAAACTATTTCCATTTTATTTATTTTTAAAAGATGAATCTCATTCACAATTTTTGCTTTCTTTAGTCATGTATTTAAAGAAAGATAGTCGCTTCATGTACATAGTACGCTATACAAAACATCTGTAGCGGTACTTCAGAGCCATCTAGTGGTCAAATAATGTAACGACAACAAACAGCTGGAAACTCGCACGAAACCGCCATAGGGATAATCCACTTTTATTCTAACGACCAAAACAATTGTACACTCGTTTAATTGTATTTCATGTGAATGACCACCAATATTTAGCCTTTTTATGAAAGAGAATACACATTGGTGAAAGAAAAAGACTGGTTTAAATGGTTCGGATCAGCTCAAATGTGCCCACAATCCTTCTAAAACAGTCCAACAGACCAGTAAACCAGACTAAGTTTTTATTTACTTTTTTTTTTTCTTGCGGAGGACGCTCAGGAAGTTGGTAAGTATCTGGTGGATGGTCCTCGTGTGTTTGGTGCACAAAAGGGCCTCAAGTCATTCATTCATTTGTATTTATATTCAACATTGCACAGAATTAGGTAAAGTATGGGCAAGCATAACATTGTAATCAAAAGCTTTACTCAAGCGTTGCTTACCATGCAAAAAAAAAAGTATCTTCACTATATAATTGTTGCATTAGAGCAACTTTTCTCAAGTTCAGATTTCCATCTTTCACTTTCTTCCTGTATCAAAACAGGAGGAGGATCTGAAACTCGGCTTTGCTGACAGCACAACTTAAAGCTGTTGAGTGTCTTTGAACAGTTCAAAGTGATTTATAATAGAAAGAAACACACTACTGACAAGTCTCACACAGGTTATGTGAGCAACAAAACAAACGTTTTCTCAAGTTTCTTTTAAAGTCAAAACATTTATATGCAGATCTTGTTCTTGATTTTTAAATACTGAAGTTTTAACAAAACTTTTTCAATGGTTTTATTGACCTTGTACAGCGAAACCTTCCTAAGAAACATGCCTTAAATTAATCTGAGAATAGTTCAATCCCCTATTACATAATTAGCCATTATATTTACACAAGGATTACAAGCTAGTAACCTTATTACCTTAACTGTTGGTACAATATTAATAAAAATGTATAGGTAACACTTGACCATAAGTTCCAAGTTGTTAACATTAATGCAATTGTATGGACAAATAATGAATAATACTTTTACAGCATTTATTAACTTAGATTAATTTTTTATATATACACTAATTCAGGTTTACTAAATTAACAATTACTATATTTATAAATTAACATTAAGCTAAATACAAAATACTGTAGAAATGCCATCAATTATTTCATGACACCTGATACATACATTAGGTTAACCAACTGAACCTTATTGTGAAGTGTTAGCAGTTTATAATTTCTCAGTTTGACAGTTCGGTATTGAGCAGTACACAGTGGCGGGATAGTATGTTGTGTGTGCAGTGCTGAGACTCATGGGGATGAAGTTTAATAATCTTTGTGACAACCTCAGTTATACCAAACTGGTATACTCACAATTGCAGAGTGAGTACACAAAGATAACTTACAAAAACCCAAGATGTATTCTTCAAAACCGCTTAACACAGTCACTAGTTTTAACTCTGAATGAAGTTCGTAAATACTTCCTGATTCAGGAAAGGCACAAAACATTTCCAGCCTGAGTGATTAGTTGTTCCACTGCATGTCCATTGAAAAGAAATATCATTCATTTCTTCACATAGCATCAATAAAATAGGAGAAGATTGTGACATCACTTCCTGTCAGCCTAGTAGCTGTTCACGGTTTCTTAAGTCTTAGGAGAAGTGTATCCCAGCGGAGTTGAATGCATGAAGAAGCCTACCATAAAATACGGATGCAGAAAAGATACTTAACGAAAAAACAAACAATAAAAAAAGTATTTTTTATGAAGCAAAGTGCATCATACTTACACCATGAAATCATCTATATCCATGGAGCGTGCCCTCTTGTCGCTAAACTTCGACTCTTGAAGGATGCTTTCAATTTTCTGAGCAATGTTGAAATCATGTTGTATTTCCTGCAATACAATTTGGAAATGTATTTTAATGCAAGGATTTCTGCAGGCTTTAAGAGGGTAAATGCAAGACGTTTTCCAAAACCTTTTTTAAACCAATTAAAGAAAATTTAAGGAATAAATGAAAGGGAACACAGATTTAAGGCTGTATTTGTACTTTAAACAAGACAAAAATACTAAGGAAGACCATTTTTTGCAATGTACGCAACTTCAAATGCCATGACTATGAATTTAGGACTTGCTGCCTTAATTTGTGGAAGGGTGAATTAAGACTTCTTAAGACCCTCAAAAGCTATAAATATAAGGGTGTCTCAAGTCAAGTATATTTAAAGTGTCGTTGTGAAGCAGACTCACTATGCTGTGCACGGAGCAATGGATTCTATAGTTCTTCTCCAATAACTGTTCAACTGCAGCAGACCTGCATTAAAAAAAAAAAAAAGTCAGTTCCATATCATGACTGGCCAGCTTCTTAAATTCATTACTATTGATCGCTCAGCAAAACACCATTTAGGGACGTCTTACTTGAAGGCAGCACTGAGTGTTTTGTTCTTTCGGACAAATGCAATTCTGACAAGACCATCCCATTCCTATAAATGTGGAAAAACAAGATTATGTTATTTCCAATTACTGCAAAGTCAATATACACACTTCAATTAAGGACAATTACCTGGAAGTTGATAGGTGGTGGAGGATTTTTGGGCTCTATCCTCACCACGCTGGACTCTACTTTTGGAGGTGGTCTGAAATTGTTCTTTCCCACCTTCATAAGCATAACATTTTAGTGTATGATTTCACATATGAATTATAATGAGAATGCATTAAATGAATCTGAACAGGCACCAACCTTCATGAGGTGGTCCACACGGGCTAGGAGCTGTGTGTTGATGGACAGCCTGCAGTACAGCTTGTCTCCTGGTTTAGCCACCAACCGCATGGCAAATTCCCTCTGGAACATCAGCACAGCACACCTACACACAAAATAAACACAAAACTCAACTCAAACTGTTCTAACTTTTCATTATTATTTTCCATTGTAATGCTTTGGGTTTTATAATGGTTTTGTAAAGTCGTAGACAGTATAATGGGGAGAAAATGAGCTACCCATACAAATGTGAATGGAAGAAATCATAATGCTCAATATTATGGCAGTATCTTTCAGTTTAAAGTGTGAAACAGTAGTTTGTTTACTCCGTTCTACATCCACGTTTATAGGACCAGCCTGAAAAACAAGTTCTTACCTAAAAAACGGCCTGTGAAGTAACAGCTTGAACACGAAAGGTGACGATATCTAGAGAAAAAAAATCTCAGTGTGAATACCAGTGATTTGCTAACACTTTACAATAAGGTTTCATTTGTTAACTACATTAACATGACAAATACTTCTAAAGTTTATCTCAGTTAGTTACTGTTAATTTCAACATTTACAGATAAGGCACATTATTAAAATCAAATCTGTTAATATTATCTATTGGACCTGAGCTTATAGGAACAAAAAATGAACGGTTGTTTCAATAACTAATGCTAAAAAAAAAAAACTTCGACAAGTACTAAAACAAATGTGTTGCTGAATGTTAGTTAATGCATTAACTAATAGGACCCCGACGTGAAGTGTTACCAGTAACTCTGAAGACAGATCTACAGCATAAGGAGAAAAAAAATCTCTGAACCAATACCTGATATGGCAAGTTAGCCACACAGACATCAAAAAAGGGGAGCTCCGTCTTGAGGACGTCTCCTATGAGGATCTGAAGCTTGTTTTGCATTGGACTGTATTGAAAACAGATTTTTCAATCAAACTGATTTTTAAATTCAATCTTGACAACAGTGACAATGAATGTGTATGAAAAACACTCACGTGCACTGGACTCTTTTTTGAAGTTCAGCAACAAGCCTGGTGTCCAACTCACAGGCAACCACCTTTAAATTATAGTAAATAAAGACATTGTTTTGCTTTGAGGGGTAAATAATAATAAATATAAATCCATGAATCGCTACTTAAAATCCAGCAATAAACATTTAATGTAACTTATTTACTTTCTTGGCTTTCTCCAGAAGTTTGACAGTCATGTTACCAGTTCCAGGACCAACTTCCAGAACCACATCTGTTGGTCGTAATGCTGCCTGCAAAGACATTATGATTATGTTCCAGTGTATTAACACATACAGTCACTTTCTTTTGAAGAAAAATTACTTGGCAGAAATATAAAATTAAAATTTTGACAGAAAGAGTCAAAATCCACACTAACGTTACCGACCTTCTCTATGATGCCGTTGACAACCAATGGATTTTTTAAAATATGCTGACCGATACCAGTATTGAACATAATTCCTGAAAAAGATCAATAAACATTGAATGTTTAAATGTCATTAATAATGTCACAATACAAACACAAACATTATGGTCCGAAAAAAGGCTTCATTTTCTTAGTCATAAAGCATACACAGTACAAAACATGAACTTAACCTACCTTGACTCTTCACCTCCTGGTGTTGTCGAGATTTCTTCTCAGCTTTAACCTTCGGCATTTTGATAAGTAATGTTTGAAATTCCAAACTGTGAAATTTACAGTACAAATGTGCGTATACGTTTACTGTATCATAAACACGTGCAGCAACCGCTGGCTTTAGTTCCTTTGGTTTCTCTCAGCTGATCGGATGGAAATCAGTCGACAGCCTCAAGCTCCCTCTAGCGCCGTGGAGGACGCATGGCGGAACCGGAAGTGACCTTTAAGCGCTGTTTTGCGGGTTCTTTTTCGCGGCAATCCGAACGTGATGCAAAGACTGTTGAGGAATATGACAGCTGATTTTTTGATGTTTATATAATAGGTAATCTTTCACATTACTATATAATCTGCGTTAAAGATAAGTTTTTTATTTCGCGCTTTATCTTCCGCTGAATAAAATTGTATTTAAAAAGTAAAACATGTTGTTAAGTTCTTGTGTTTAGCGCTAGTTCGGCGTTTTATTTAGCCGGACTCTAATATTTCTCTCTGGTAAGTTACAATTGCGAATCTGTTTTTCGGAACATGTATGCATCTTCTTGCTTCTGTTCTTAAGTTACAGATTCTTCATATTTGAACATCGGAGGACACAATAACAATGGCATCAGCCACTGCAGAGGACATCAAATCTGAACTGGACACCTTCAGCATCGCCTTCAACGATGACACTGTGGATAAAAGTAAATGTCAAGCTTCTTATTTGTTGTTTTAATTTTTGTTAATTTAGTATTATAAATACTAATTTAGTGAAATTATGTAATACACACGCACGCAGGGCTGCCAACTTTTGAGTTTAGGCTGTACCCCTGTAAGAAAATTTTGTACATTTTAAAATTAAATTCAGCTATCTGATGCATATTGAGAGTTCAAAATTAAGAGCTCCAATACAGGTTCAGTGTGCAAACTAAACAGAGAAAAAAACTGGTGAATTTACTTGTTCTTTAGGTTTAAAGGGGACTCAGTTCTCTTTTTAGTTGTGATATAGTGTCTCAGTCTAGTTCTAGTTGTTTGGAAACCAAACAAATTTGAATATAATAGTAAGAATTTTATATTATTATTCCTATGACAGTAATATTGGAAAACAATTCTGTAAAACAAATGAAAATGAGTATTTCTCAGGTATGTTATTTTACCTTATTCTACAGTAGGGAAATTACTATACTTTTGTTTTCATTTCTACACTTTTGCAAGCAGGGCCTAAAACTTTTTGCCACATCTGCCCCTTTAATCATGATACAGACAAAATTTTCTGGTGATTTGAGGAAATTTACCTGCCATAAATATTTTTTACCATTTATGCTATCATTTTGTAATACAAAAAATATATAAATAAAATACCTGTCAGCAGAGCTTTGTCTGACATCTGGACATTATGTCATACTGTGTTTTTATCATAAAATGATGTAAAATAACTGTTGCAGTGCTGCAAAACTATTAACTTTTTACCACAACAAGAATAGCAATGTACAGTGAAAGAATTGCAAGATCTAGTTATTAGCTACCTTTATAAATAATTGCAACCGCATTTAAAAATATTTTGACACGAAAATTCTAATATTTCTCTATTAATCTATTAGTCTGCATAGCTTGAACATTTGTTCTGAGAAATTATATTTTTCTCCCATTCCAAAATGAATCCTTCATTCATGAGGGATTTATATGTCACTCCCGAAACTTTGCTGCTTGTACAGGGTATGGCCGTTAGTCAATATCATATTATTACAGTTTTAACTGAAGGTGCTTTTGACTGCATGAGAAAATGGATGTGTAGCGTGAGAAAAGTGTCAATTGCGTAAGTCTCATGCTGAATGCATGAGAGTTAGCAGCCCTGAAATATATAAAACATTACACTCTTACAATGGTCATATGCTGTAATAATTGTCTCTTGTAGTGTTGGAGCTGTGTTTGTGTCACAGGCAGAAGGGGGAAGAGATCGTATGTGAGTGGTTTGCTTTCAGCTCCAGTAGAAACCAGCTGCCTCTCACTCTTGATAATCTGGACCAGTTTGAACATGAAGTTAGTATAAGTGTGCAAAACATGATAACTGCAACACAGATACTCTAAGATCTCCATTTTTTATTTATCTTAATGAATAAAAAACCCTATGTTTCCCTGCGTAATTTGTGTACTGTTTATGTACTCCTTACAGATACTGAACAAGAGGAAAAAGCCTAAAGGCTCATCAAAGGGAAGCCAGTTTAACAAGACAAGAGACATAAACTCTATCCAGGAACTGTATCCTTATCGCTCAAACCATCACTGGGTTGAATTTGATGCAGTTGTTGTGTATTTTGTTCACTATAAATGCTCAAAGTAATTTTCTTGACAGAGTCACACAGAATCCGAGCAGAAGAGGAAGAGGAGAGCTTGCTAGATTCCTATTCAACACCTGCCAAAGTAAGAAAAATTGGAGACAGATTAATATGGAACACTTGATGGAAATGTACGGTAGATGGACAGATAAAAAATCTTGTATAGCTCAGCTCTTAAAAGTAAACCGAGCTGTTTATTTGATATGCTCAAATGCTGTCATTTTCAGTATATTGAAATTTTCTTTCTTGGAAACTGGATTGGTAAGAAAGCACAAATGTAAATGTATTCCTATCTCTATGTGACTGCAGGGCTCTCAGAAGCGACCGCTGACCACCCCAGAACATCCTCAGTCCAAGAGAAGTGTGGCCCGACTCACCAGTCCCAGTCTATTGCTGTCACCTGCCAGCTTCTCTCCAAGGTAATAAAATCATCAAACATTTATTCAGATTTGAATATATGAGGTATTTATGAGTAAACAGAACCATTAACAAAATCACCAATGCAACCATAACCTGAGCTACCAATAATTACCTTAAAGACAGTGTGGAATAATAAGCAGGATAACCGGAATCTTAAGTCTTTCAACTTCCAGATAATGTAATTAATTTGATCTATAAAAATAGAGTTGTGTTATATGTTTGTGTAGTGCAACCCCTTCTCAAAAATATGGCATGCGTGGTGGGCGAGGAGAGGTGGTTTCGTCGTTTGGAGTGGTGCAGGGTCCTCGCTGGACGGGCAAAGGACAGAGCGCTGTGAGGGTTGAGATGCTAGAAGGAGGAGAGAATTCACTCATCAGCAGCTACAAATACATGTTCCAGAGACTGAGAGACGTGCGGGACGGTGAGGCCATGTTCTTGTTCTTGTCCAAATGTGCATTGTCATGTTGGATGTGGATTCTTCCACAATTCCTGTAACAGTTCTGCCTGCATGGCGGGATGTAGTCATGTAGATTTGTGTTTGTGTTGCATGAAACATACCTATTGTCTTTTTTGATATTTATATTTGTTCTCTATGTTGTCTATAGTTTTGACCGAAAAGATTGAAGAACTCGGAGAGGAATTGCGAAGCCATTTTAACATAGAGGAATTCTCTCCAGTTTCATTACCTGTTCAGGTACAAGAACAGACATTATCATGGACAAAAGAGGCTAAATAATTATATTTTTTGATGTGATAAAAAGTCTGCAGAAGTTAATTCTGCAGTCTGTGGGTATCCATTTTAACTAGATGTGATCTCATTTTTCTCTCTCTCTCTTGTAGGATAACATCACAGTGTTGGGGCAAGTGTGTTGTGACAGTAACGGCAAGCTCAATGCCCAATCTGTGCTGCTGGAGGCGGGACAGGAACAGGGGGGCAGACAGGTGCCTGTGAATCTGTCTGAGCTCAAAGAGTTCTCACTTTTTCCTGGACAGGTGAGATACACACCTACTATATGATGTATATTTTTTCTTTTTATTTTATGTTTGTATTTATCTTATTACTAAGTAATATTTTTATATTACATATAATTTTCAGGAACCAGAATTATTAGTAATTCACTTAAAATTCTGATTATTTTTCATTTGAGAAACATTATGTATCAGGGGATGTATTTTTCCCCCATTTTTAATTATGCAATGTGTTTGGCGTATATTATTATCTATATTAGCAACATTCTATTATTCTCTTCTGTAGGTTGTTGTGATGGAAGGTATGAATCCCTCTGGGGAGAAGTTTGTTGCTACCAAACTATATGAGGTATCTCTCGCAATTGGCACTTTTTAAATTAAATCTGTTTGGGTTAAGTTAGAATTTGTTAAATTGTGAGTTATGATATTTATTCTGTGATTTGTTTCCCCACCAGGGTATTCCCCTGCCTTTTTGCTGTCCTTCCGAAGTGAAACAAGAAATGGATGAGGGTAAGATTGGTGAAAATGTATTAAGAACTTGCCTGTTGAGAGCAATGCTTGTATTAAACCCTTCATAACACAATTTTTCAGTGTCTGAGCCTGTGATGGTCATGATGGCTTGTGGACCGTACACCCCCTCTGAAAGTCTGACCTATGACCCTCTGATTGACCTCATTACTATCATCAATAAAGATCGTCCTAATGTGTGCATTCTGGTAGGTATATTTATCTCTTTATCTAAAGGGTTACTCCACCCCAAAATGAAACTTTTGTCATTAATCACTTACCCCTGTGTCGTTCCAAACCTGTAAAAGCTTTGTTTGTCTTCGTAACACAATTTAAGATATTTTGGATGAAATCCGGGAGGCTTGTGACTGTCCCACTGACTGCCAAACAATTAACACTGTCAAGGTCCAGAAAAGTATTAAAAAAAAAACATCGTCAGAATACTCCATCTGCCATCAGTGGTTCAACCGTAACACACAGAACAGTGTATGCTGCTTGCGTCCAGCGGATATTCTCCAAAATGGCGCTACGCTGACAAAGAGCAGACGAATTGTTGAATAAAGTCGTTATTTTTTTCTTTGCGTACAAAAAGTATTCTCGTAGCTTCATAACGTTAAGGTTGAACCACTGATGGCAGATGGAGTATTCTGACAATGTTATTTATACTTTTCTGGGCCTTGACAGTGTTAATTGCTTGACAGTCAATGGGACAATCACAAGCCTCCTGGATTTCATCCAAAATATCTTAAATTGTGTTACGAAGACAAACAAAGCTTTTACAGGTTTGGAACGACACAGGGGTAAGTGATTAATGACAAAAGTTTCATTTTGGGGTGGAGTAACCCTTTAAGAGTGTGACTGCTTTTCATTTTAATACAGTTTATTTAAATCTGAAATTTTTGACTAGTAATTAACTATTTATTTGTCTTATAGTTTGGGCCTTTTGTTGATTCCAAACATGACCAGATTGAGGTAAACCAGGTTTGGTGTGTTTTTGAAATTCCTGTAACATTTTTCATCATGGCCACAAATCTAACCACTTGATGTTCAACCATTTCAACAGAAAAACCAGGTAACAGAAACATTCGAAAGCATCTTCAAGAGATGTGTGGACAGCATAGTAGAAGGAACCAAAGGGTGTGTATATAATTTTTCCTTTGCGTCTTTAGGAAGTGCTCACAATGCACAACTGTGAGTTTTCATTGCATGCATTCTTTTATTATAGGTCTGGATGCAGGTTAGTGTTTGTGCCATCTCAGAGGGATGTCCATCATCATTACATTTATCCTCAGCCACCCTTTAACCTGACCAACCTCAGCAAAGATGATTCAGCGGTGAGATGATTAGCTAAATGCTTTGAATGTAATTGGCCGTCCTATTTATTAAGTGCTGGTGATTAATATTTTATCTTTGTGTGATTCAGGGCAAACTTAATTAGAAAGACATGGTTTATTTAATATCTCTTAATGCTCAAACTGAATAATTAAACCGTTTCTGTCTACTCTTGTTGTTCAATATACATTTTCCACCCCTAGCGAGTGACCTTAGCTTCTGACCCCTGCACTCTCCTCATTGGTAATGTGACATTTGGCCTGACCTCTACAGACATTCTGTTTCATATGGGAGCTGAAGAGATCAGCAGGTAATACTACTGAACCAGCTAGTAATTATTTCATGAAAACATATGAATTTGCATTATTTCGTTAATGTTCAGTGGAATGAGTGAGCAAAAGCACTGATTTACGGTATAATTACGGTATTTGCAGTGGCACGGGCACAGAACGTTTCTCACGGATCATGAAACACATGTTGACCCAGAGAAGGTTAGTAGAGCATATTCATTTCTCATCTTTAAAATGAAATTGCCTCATGTTTGATTAGTAGTAAAATGTTGTTTGGCTGTGCTCTCGTCTTCTGTTCCTGAGATTTTATTTAATTGTTCGTTTAGCTACTATCCTCTCTATCCTCCTGCGGAGGAAGTCAACATGGATTATGACAAGTTTCAGCAATTCGGCCAAATGAACCTCGCGCCTGATATTCTTATCGTTCCTTCTGAACTTCGGTATTTCATCAAGGTAAATAACTCATATTTGTAGATACCATGTCAAATAAAAGGTTATTTCAATTCTGACTGGAAAACTAATTTTGCATTTTTTCTCAGGATGTGATTGGCTGTGTGTGTGTTAATCCTGGTCGTCTCACTAAAGGACAGGTGGGCGGGACTTACGGAAGGTTACTCATTCAGCCAAACCCTGTGCTGGTGGAGGGGAAGAGAGTGAGCCCATGTATAGCAGGACAGGTGGTGAAAATATGATACGTTATCTTTCCTACTGCTAGAACTTTATTAAATCATGTCTGTATTTTTTTATGTCTGTATTAAAACTTTTCACTTAAAGTGACTGGAAAATAAAATACTTCATTTTTACTCCATTTTTTTTTGTCTAGTTACCATGTCATCAAAATCAAAACTTTTCTTGTTATTGTGAAAGATTCTTCAGTGCATGTTATTCCTGAAAACAAGCTCTTTTTCTTCCTCTTTTCTGTATCATTGACGTTACTTAGACAACAGGCTAATGGATAATGTTCATCAAAAGCCAAATAGCCATTTAGGCATTCAGTTCTGGCTTGATTCTGAGTGGAATTGGCCATTTTAATTGTTGAACAACCTGTTTATTTCAAATGCATGGCATTACAGAAGCAAAACTGGTAATGAATGTGGTTATATATAAACCTTTATTAAAGGATCAGTCTGAATTTATTTTAAAAAGTAAATTCATTGGTAAATGCAGTTCATTTATCTCACATTCAGAATGCTACTAAAACATTCTCAAATGAGCTGTTATAAAAAGCTTAAATACACATTACACTGAACATGGTAACAGTGAGCACATTTACAGGTAAAGTATATACATTAATTGGAGAACTGTGTTCAAACAGGTCTTTAGTTTGGAATGTTTTCTAGTCCCATTGCAATGTCCCTTAATTTAGGATCATCCCTCCAGTTGACTTTACTGGCCAGTATGATTCCCTGAAAGCAAGATTTTTATGACAAATAGGTTCAAAATGCAGTGTTTCTAAATAAATAGACAGCAAGGTAAATTAAATTAGAATAAGCACACAAGCAAACATTGAGAAGCCACATACCCGCAACACATTTTGTAAAATGGTGGTGACCTTCTGGTATTTCTGTAGGACCGCTTCTGCTCTTTCCTTTGCTCTCTGCTGAACTTCTCCTTGGTTCTCCTTCACCTCTTTCAACTCGTTTATCTCCTGCATTTTCTTCTTAATTTTTCCTTTTAGGTCTAGGAAAACATGAATGAGATTATTTTCTAATAAACTGTGAAATCACAGCAAAAAATGCTTCATTAAAATAGTAAGTACCAAGTCTTTCCTTTTGGATATCTGTGATCTGGTCCTGAAGCTCTCGTGTTTCCTGGAAAAAAAAGATCAGCAATTAAGTATTATATGGCCATCAAATTGTTTAGAAATTGAATTATTCATAAAATGATCATGTTCTTTCTAAAACATAAAGCAGAGCAGGGAATGTCCCACCTTTAAAATTTTCATGGTCTTTTCACAGAGCTCAGTGTTCTGACAGGTCAGTTCTTTCAGTGCCCTGTATGATGAAAGATATGATTACAGTTGGGACAACTGGATATCAGACAACATACATCAGACTTGTTTAAATTAGGATTCACTCACTCAGCATCTGCATCATTCTGAATCATCTTTTCAGTGATGACGTTCCAAATCTGCATTCTACACAAAAACAAAGAATCACTTTGGACACATGGACACAGCTGGACATTGGATTACAAATAGAAAAAAAATGATGTTTGTTACCACAGAATCTTTACCTGTTCAATACCAGCGTTTTGTTGAAATATGAGAGTCTTGCCTGCTCTATTTCACTTTCATACTTGGATCTACACATTTTTTAAAATATGAATGTCAGGTTATTTTATAACATACAATATATGTAAAAACATACATATTCATACATTCAAACACACTTACAGGTCTGCATCAGCTTCACATGACTCTTTATGTTTTCCTTAGAAACAAACACTACAATTAGCATTAGGTTAATTATTAGTAGTCAATATTTACATAAGTGTTGTTTATTCACGTATAAATTTAAGCTTACCCATGCTGACTTTAACATTCATTTCAAAACACTGATTTTCCATTATTTCTTTCATTCTTGAGGAGAGAAAAAACAGTACATACAAGAAAAAGACTGAGTATAATTATACTTATCTATTACATATTGTGTAAATAGTGCTCTACATATTGGTGCAAGAAGATAAAGATCACACAAATGAAATAATGGAAAATCACTTTAATAAACGTGTGGGTGTCACCCCATCAGAAGCCGAAGCTGTATCAGGCACACTGTTCTTCATTTCAGCTGGATCAATATCTGAAGAGAGTTCATCTTGATTACTGAGACTCATCTTTGTATATCTGTGAAGAAACAAAAACACCACAAATCCTATTCAAATTTCTGTTGAAGATTTTAGAGACCCTAGATATACAGTACTCAACATTTGGAGTGGATCAAAACCTTTCATCAAAGTTGTCCTAAAACCAAAATGCGTTCTTGTCTTAGGACAACTTTGAAGAACTTTTTTGATCAACTTCAAATGTTGACTACTGTAAAGCGTATACTGATTTTATTTCAGATTTATGATATGAAATATATAACTGATAACAACAGGGTCAAAGCATCAATAGAGCTATGAATATGTCCAATGTTCTCGCACCGTATAAACAATGAATTCCTAAGACTTCCCAGTTGTTTACAATAGATATGATTAAAAAACAAAACAAAACAAAAAAACTACCCCAACCAAGTAACGTTAAGCGTATTTAAACAACTTTCCGTTTCACTTACCGTTGCTTCTCGTTCTTTCTGTTGCTGTTTTTGTTTACTAATATGACTTTGTTTATTGCAAGCCTCCAAGCCGCGCAACTTCCAACCGGTCTGAAACTGCCGCCAGGAAGTCTTGGTGTCACGTGACTGTCACGTGACCACGGTGATCCACGAAACCCCGCCCACTTGCATCAATCTAAGCATGAGCAGAAATAAAGGGCTGGCTGTCACAGGCCACTATCAGCACAGTGTTTAGTATGTTTCGGAGGTCAACATGGGAAAATAAGGTTATAATACAATACTAGATAGCGTCTTGTTGGTAAGGCTGTATGTTTATTGTGCTTATTATGACGCGTGGCTTTATAGATTTTAAATGTAGCGTTATTTTAAAGGCAGAACCACTTGTGATGAATGTTAGCAGGATGTGATATTGTATAATAAATTAATTTTGCGTTTTGCTGCAGTTATATATTATTGATGTGTGATATCAAAACTCATTAATTAGATAAATTCGCATGTATGTGTGCATGAATTGACAGCCCGTTTCAAGTTCATTCCATTTGATTCAGTAATATGACCGCTTCTCTGCTCTAGACTCGCACTTTCAGTAAAGATACCGATTGTAGTTAATTCTAGATAAATAATGCTACGTTGAAGCATTAATTGTCCTTTATGATATTCCTTACATGGCCTCGTCTGGTTGCCAAGTCTAAAAGCAGAAGCGATCAAAACGTTTTTAGGTCGAGTCTTTTCAGTGAATCAGTTGAGTCGGTTTGTAGATTCGGTCTGAAGAATTCGAGTTAATTGTTGAACCAGTTCTTTTAAACGAACTGTTCAAAAGAACCGATTCGCGGAAATGACTCAGATTTTCCACCGCTACTTGTTTGCAGCGTTTGTCCTTTAAGTTATAATACAACCGCGCCCTCTTCAGGTTGCAGTTCGTGGTGTTGTCTGCGTGTCTGAACCGGAAGCAGCGATCGGATGTCGTCATGGGAAGCAAAGTGAGTGGCAAGATGGCAGCTGCCAGTCGGGTCGTGCAGGTAAACACTCGCTTCTGCTTGTACACTGAGTGTTTTGCTGTGACAGTTAGTTCATATGGGTGCAGTGTTGAAACGATGATCACTGATATGCTTAGAGCTCTTGAGTGTTTTTATTTCACTAAAACGCACCGATTTCCCTGGTTTCACAGTTGCCCTTGTGAGCAAACCAAGTATCTTCTCTGTATATTTCTTACCTGTAAACCACAATGCCATCTCAAGAGCACATTAAGCATTGAGTAGAGTAAATACAATAAAATGTAGTCTCTAAATATTCAGAATATGCCTAAGTTTTTATGGTTGTTCAGTCTTTTAAGTGAGGCATAGGACTTGGTTTCAATTCACCTTTCCCAAATTTAAAGCCTTAAAACATCTTCAATCAGAGCAGAAGGTCTTAAATTCCTAATCATGGCTTTAAATGATGAATATATTGCAAAAATGTCTTTGAGTATTTAGTCGGGGTTTCTCAAACGAAACTCCACATCTTTAAATCAAGATACACTTAGGCTACTTAGAAAATCGTTTTTACTTTAAGTTGTTGTTTTTTTGGAGCTCACTAGCAGATATTTGTTCTTTATTTTGATCAAATTCACTGAAAACAAGACGTTGGGGAAAGGGCTTAAAAAGATCTTAAACAACTCTTAAATAAAGGTTCAAAAGTCTTAAATGTATCTTCCTCAAGAAACCTTGTAGACAAGTCACTTGTGCACAACTGTCTTGTTTTACTGTTCTCATTAGATTTATTCATTTGCAGGTTGTGCGACCTCATGCACCTTTAATTAAATTTCCAGATCGGAAGGGCGTCCCTAGGCCAAACGGTCAGTAACAAGCCCATATGTTGCTGTCATTGAATTTAGCTTATCCATTATTTTTATTTGTTTAATACATTAGAGGTTTTAGTCTCCAAAATGCAAAATAATAGAAAGTACAGTAAAATGAAGACAACAAAAAATAATTTTTTTAATCATGGTAGCAAACACTAAAGCTGGCTCACCACTGCTTTGTTGGTAACATTTTCCATGTGCTCTATTTCCAGTACAAGAGGCAATGAAGGTGCTTGCAGCCAGTCTCCCACAGATCTCCCCATCCGCACCTCCACCTACAGCATCAATATCACCTCCACCCAGACCACCGGGACCTGTCAGCCGACTGCCTGGCACCCCTGACAACATTGATGTAGTTAGAGATCTCCCTCAGAAATACCGCAGAAGAACCCTTGCGTTAGATGAAATGGACTACATCCAGGTTAGTGTTCACTTTCATTTGAAATGACAGTAAAGAACATTTTAGGTTTTTAATGAAATACTCTGTAAACCTGTTCTGACGCTAAAGAGACAAAATTATGAATGCTAACAATAGTAAACAAAAATGAACATGGACAAACCACTGATATTTTTTGTTTTGTTTTTTATTTTTCTTCTTTCAGCGTGGTGGGCCAGAGTGACTGTTGTCTGGTCCGGTTCATTCAATCAGATTCTACCTGTCAAGATCAGTTGCCTGACCTTTTTTTTTTTTTTTCCTTTCAGTATAAGGAGGAGTTCATAATGTCATACAGCAAACCAAACTAATTAAATTAGTTTTATTGTACATGCACATTATTTGACCGCTGTAAAGCCTGTTTGGTTGTTTAATTATTTAGGTGCTCTGTATTTACATTAAAATGCAGAGATCTTTGCCGCCTTATTCTTCAGTCCATCTGTTATTTAATGCGTTTTACTTGCTACACTAGCCAGCACCTCTACTGACCATCATGAGCAGAGTTTATGAATTTCCTCTGGATTAAGAGAAAAGCACTGATCTGAGTGCCAGCATATTCTGCACGTCTAAACAAAATGGATCACTATGAGTATTGTGAAACCAAACAATTAAAATATTTACTAATTTTTGAAAGCTTGTGTTGCCAGTTTTTCCTTTTTTTTTTTTTTTTTCTTCTTGCTTTTAGCCATAACCATTTGTCTTTTACTTAATACTGGAGTGGAATGTCATGTTATTTTCAGTCAAATTACCACACATTTGTTTCCAGAGCTTTTATTTCTGGAGCTTTTTACACCAAGTAATAAAGTACAACAAAAATACAAAATAATGAAAAACCAAACAAAAAGCAATACAATTATATGTACATATTTTATAAACAATAGAGATATCTGAATAATTCTGTAATTAATTATGATTGTCTGTATATATGGATATACATTTATAGGATTTGTTGGTTTTATTCACAAATTTTTACCACTGTCCTCCCCTCCGCTGTTGAATGCAAAAACCTCTATTTAATAATTCTTTTAAAATTCTAAATTAAATATATAAAACACACACACACCCAAATCCACTGAGGACAATTTACCAAACTTCTCTCAATATTTTTAAGCTGTAAAATGTTTAATTCTATAGGTCAAAACAACCTGTACATTCTGTTATTTTAGTTTGTCTTTAAATTGAAACAATCTGCAAATATTTGGGGATAAATGTACTTCAGCAACTCTGAAATTCACTGCGTCATTTATAAAAAGTACTAATACATAATAGTAGGAGCACAGACACTTAAAAGTATGAAAATAAAAACTTTTTATATGAGCACCAAGTACTACATTTGTTTTATGTTGAGCATGATAAAGTTCTCTGCTGGATGTACAGATACTGAAAACATTCTGAACAAAAAACTGACAGAGATAAACTCTTTGTAGTGCTTTCTAACCCCTGTCAAGGAATAATGGCATCTACGGATCCATTTTGATCATTGTCTGTATTCGCAGCTACTAACATGTACTTCTCTATGTATTAATGTAGATGCACAAGATTTTCAACTCAACTTATAATTGCAACTGCAGTGCATTCAATAGAAAATAGACTCTTCACATTACTAATAGCAGCCGTTAAGTATCAGGAGTAAGAATCACGGTCAACAAATTAAACTCCTCAGTCTACTGAGCAAAGAGATGAACAAATGAGTTTAAATGGGCGTGTCCACAAATTATTTCCATTTCTACCATTTTCCAAAAAAAAAAGAAAATGCTGTGGTATATTTTTTTGGCAAATGACCACCATCAGCACGCATCTTTTTGACGTCTCTTACTGCAGTAAACAAAAAAAATGAAAATAAGCTATGAATATTGTAAGACTTAGAAGTACAACAATCTATACATATCTACATATTATTGCCATAAGACCGTTTTTTCAGCATTCTGCATTACCCTAATCAAAGTCAGGGCTTTTAGTATACAAATTATTCTATGGTAAATTGTTTTAAAATGCAAATAGCAGGAAGGACTCCAGCTCAGAGGCAGTATCGGTTTTGATACAGTGCGGCAAGCTGACTGCTTTTTGGCAATTAATATTAATCAGCTTGAAATATGTCAAAAGGATCAACAAGAGTCCAATCTGCTTCATGCATACAATATACAAAAATGGTAAAGAACTTAAGACAGTAAGCTTAACATAAAGAGAGGTAAAGAGTGATTAACAATTAGCTCAATTAACATTCAGGTGTTTTCACTACCCCAGGCAGCTACAAAATATACATAATGCATAGCTGAAAATAAAAATAACACTGGTTTAATCGGTACTAAAGCGCCTGCAGTTTAGAACACCAGCAGAAGTTACTGATGATTTGTAAAAAAAATTAAATAAAAAATAACTTGCGAAAGTAATGAGTAGCATTTAAATAGCTTCATAAGCTCAAAGGGGAATCATAAACATCACTTCTCACAGTCTAATATTTATACACAACTAATGATAATACTGTCAAGTGCAGATGACTGCCCTATAGAGCCAAACTGTCTAATATAATGATATTGAAGCTTACATTATTATTTGAGTGCCAAATCTTGGGCAAAAAGAAAACTAGGGGACTGGAAAATCTACATTTTTTTACAGTGCGCAGTTGAGAAAGATTTAATCTGTGTTCATTTCAGTCATGCTAAAATATAAAAGGGGGTTAAAAATAGGAGAAAAAGCATCAAACCCCCCCAAAAAACGAGTTATTAAATGTTCGGATTACCACAATAAACACCAACCAATAACGAGATCCAAAACCTCATTTGGATAATAAAAAACATGGATATCTCAAGGATTCCTTAAAAAAAAAAATTGAGGCCAAAACATCTTAGCAACTAGAAGTGCTCCTTGTTTAAACAAAAATCTTTTGCTCCAAAGAAATCACTATTTTCAATTACAAAGCCAGTTTCCTGATATACAAAATGCTACATTTCCCAAGGCTTAGTCTATCTTGGGTGGTGTAAACACTGAAAAAAGTACCAAGTTTTGAAACATACACACATACATGAAAAATCCTAAAACATCATCAAAGAAAAATGCAGTTTCGGTGGCAGCGACGACTTTGTGAGACAGTAAAACTTAAAGATGCAGGTGTCGGGATGAGTACAGTAAGAGACCACGGCTCTCTGCTCCAGCATTTAGGTTTAACTGTATATCACCGAAAACAAAAAGGATATTAAATATCTGAAGGACCAGAAAAATAAATGGCTATTTAAACTCTTGAGAAATCAAGATTTCTTAGCTCTGTACAATAAAGACATCACTGATGTCATATTACAAAAACAAAAAAAATTAAAATAACGACCAAAAGTATATTCATATATATATATATAGATTTTTTTTTTTTAATTTAAAAAAGAACTAATAGTCAGTGAGCGGATAAATGCGTGTCTGGATGGCAGAGGGGAGTCAGTCGGACTGAAGTGCAGTGTGTTGGTGGTGTCGTGAATGAGAGCCGAGAAAACCGTTAGTTTCGCTGCTCCCTATGCTGCTGAAGTCTGTGACCGACACCGCCATTGTAGCGCCTGTAATGCGATGTGCGCGTCTGCCCTCAAAGTCCAGGTTAG
This sequence comes from Onychostoma macrolepis, assembly GCF_012432095.1. Lineage (NCBI taxonomy): Eukaryota > Metazoa > Chordata > Actinopteri > Cypriniformes > Cyprinidae > Onychostoma > Onychostoma macrolepis. Next base: position 19,976,208 of record NC_081162.1, read on the forward strand.
TAACAGACACGTCATTGATGAAGGACTCCGAAAGGCCCATCTTGAGCCTCTTGGAGGGCCGTTCGCAGTCTTTGGTGCTGCACATGCTGATCTGGCCCAGGTCTGAGCGGTAGAAGCCCGAATCCAGCATGTTGAGGCAGCCGCTGTCTCCGTTTGTAGCGTAGCTGAGCTGATCATCATGGTTCAGGGCTCCTCGGTGTAAACTCTCCAGAGGGGGGAAGTACGGGGAGTCTAAACAGCTTATGTCTCCTGGACCATTGCACACAGTTGCTACGCTGTTACTAATGGCTGCAAGAACAAAAAGGGGGAAAGAAAGCAATTTTGCCATATGTTTGAGGAAAAACAGGGATGTATGATAAAGAAAATCTTGCTGATATTCATTAAAAGTGTTTTGGTAAATGAATCTTTACATTTTTAGTGAAATGAAGATTAAATTTAGTTAATTAAATGAAGAGCCCACCCTCCCGAAAATGAACATTTGTTGAAAATGTACTCACCCTCAGGCCATGTAGATGAGTGTTTCTTCATCAAAATTTAGCATCACATCTTTTGCTTTCCAATGGATGCCGTCAGAATGAAAGTCCAAACGGCTAATAAAAACATTACGCTAATCCAACACTTCTTCCGGCTAACTCCAGTCCTCTCACATCAAAATCCACCAACGTATTTGATTGTTTTACACTGTTTTCACTTGTAAAGGGAGCTTGATCTATGCTGGAGAAAACACTATTATGGCTAGAGGATTCATCTGAAGTTAAAAACATGATGGATCAGTTTCTTACAAACACAGCTTTTCACTTCACAAGAAGTTAATTGATGGACTGGAGTCATGTGGATTATTGTGATGTTTTTATCAGCTGTTTGGACTCTCATTCTGACGGCACCCATTCACTGCAGAGAATTCATTGTTGAGTAAGTGATGTAATGCTAAATTTCTCCAAATCTGTTCTGATTAAGAAACAAATTCATCTACATCTTGGATGGCCTGAGGATGAGTACATTTTCAGCAAATTTTCATTTGCTGAAGGTTCAAAATAGGTTTTATCTTTATTAGAATTAGAATATACCATACTATAATTAGAATTATATAAGGTTCTATCTATATTCAAACTGAACACTTTTCATGTATAAGCAATTCATTAAAAGAACTGGGCTGCTTACGATGCTTTTAGGAAATGCTGCCCAGGTTCTGAAGAATCATTTCTTCATGAATCTAGACTACTGGGGCAGCTGAGCTCACCTGTGAGGTCACTGGCAGTGATGGAGTTGAGCAGTCCGAGCTGTTGCTCTGCCGATGCCTCCATCCGTCCCCCAGCTCCTGCTGAACACACCGATGACGAGCTGTCCACCGCCAGACCCTCCGCCTCATCCACCAGTCTGTCCATCAGGTCTCTGAAGAGGAAGACAACACAGTTGAGCCCAACACTTTAATTTACACACAGGCACAAGGGCCGGTAATTACACAACCCAGTACTTACGTCACACCCGGGTAACAACTGTACTTCTTTTTGCCAAATCGGTTCTGTTGAGCAAAGTAATCAAAACGTTCGGACTTTTTCCACATATAATAAAAAGCCACACATTCTGCTACAGTCCGGGTCTGAACCTGAAAAGAAAAAAAGAAAAGACAATGAGAATACAGACTTTCACAAGACAAAGAAGATAAAGGTGAAGTGTGTAACGTTACTTGCCTTGTGTTTCTGAATAAGATGGAAGTTTTTCTCATAAATCTGCAGCGCATGTTCAAAGTTTCTACATTCATCCTCTGACCACGGTGGGGATTCTTCTATCAGAACAACATAAAGAGGTGTGAACATTTATGCCATTACAGGTACAAAAGATTTCAAGCTGGTTATTGCTGAACAGCCTACCTTTCAAAGTCTTCACATTACTGCGGTATCGCGTCAGTGACTCACGGGTGTCGTAATTACATTTCAAAAGCTCAAACAAGGCCTAGAAAGGAGGTCAAAGAAAAAAATGCAATTAAAACCATAGCAGCAGCTCTCACACGGGCAAAAGATTTTTACATTAATTATATTGATTAATGAGAGTATTTGGAGAGCACAGACCTGTTCGTTATCTCGTATGTGTTCACATGTGTAATTTTCTGTACTGTCGTCTGTAGACTGTGACAGCGCTTCTCTGAGGTAGTCTTTCACTTTACACTCTGACAGTACGTCAGGACACCACAGCAGCTGATCTTCCTCCTCGTACACTTTAAACAACACATATTAAAAATGGTCATTTACAGTGATTGCAATCAGTTTAAAGTTAATTACAGATATTTTCAGTTTAAAGTCACACTCACCTTTTTCATCATCATTATAGTGGCTGAGCCCCACTGGAACTTCTGCTTGATACTGAGATCCGACCATTATTTCCTGTTTTTTAAAGTAAAAACAATTAATAATACACCTTAATAAGTCATTTCATTTTTTTTTTTTTTTTTTTAAATCCTTTTAATCAGCAAGGATGCATTAAATTGATCAAAAGTGACAGTAAAGACCTTCATAATGTACAAAAGATTTCTGAAGGAGGAAGTTCTTTAGCACCAAATCAGCATATTAGTATAATATCTGACGGGTCATGTGACACTGAAGACTGCTGGAAATTACATTTTAAAATAGTTATTTTATTAATATAATATTTAATAATATTACTGTTTTACTTAGTTTTGAGCAAGAAAATGCAACCTCGTTGAGCATAAGAGACTTCTTTCAAAAAAATAAAACTTATCAACCCAAGTTTTTGAACAGTAGTGTATTAGTGTATTATAAAAATCTACATGTAATAAGGGAATGTCAAAAATCAATGTAAGAATAACGAGACTAACCTTTCTAGAATCTTCACTACTTACACCGTCCTCCTCCCCTTCAGATTCTTTATCACCATCATATGTTGCGTTCGCTAGAAAAAGAAATGAAAAGTTCAATTCCTTAAATACATTTGCACATACCTTTAAAAAGTAGGAAAACATGCTTAAATGGGTTATATTACAGTTACTTTACATATTACATTACTTTTTCCCTGCAGTCTACCTATAAAGTTTAAGTTTACTGTGCAAAAAGATAAATGTAATTATTATGACCACTTTTCAGTTTCCATGTGGAAATGTTTCGAAATAAGTTTATAATAAATGAAAATGATTAAAACCTCCGATGTTCAGAAAGTAAACATGAATAGTTCAATATGTAAAATCACATAAACTGTACTAGTAAAAGAGTGTAACGAGTCTCCTCACATCTGAGTGTTCTAGGGAAGAAGTCTGTGGCCTCGTGGGAGGTAACAGAAGGGGTCAGGTCATCAGCAGAGGACTGGGTCTCCTCCTCATAATCTCCTGACAAGAGATCTTTCGCTATCTCCTCCTGCAACAGAACACCATTAGTGATTTTATCTTATAATTTTTGTTGACAACTTCCCCTGCCACTGAACCAAAATCATGTCAATTACCTTATCCAGGGTCATGTCAGGCAGATCATCAGCTAGTTCAACAGAGGAACTGTCCATGCTAGATCCCGCCCCCGTACTGACTGACTCCTCATAACGATACAGAGCCAACAACTCCTCGATTGGCATGTTCCCCTCCTATCCAAATTTAAAAAAAAAAGAAATGTGTCACAAAGCAGAAATGTTGCCCTTATTATCCAGAGGTTGTAACACGATGCATGCAGTTTTTAATGAGGAAATAGTGGGTTGTTATGAATGCACGTTACCCTCTCCAGGTCTGACAATTCTGCACTGAAATTCTTCTCTCCCTCCACAAGCTCTTCCTCCTCCAAAGTTCTCTCATCGTCATACTCATGAATTAACATCTCAGCTGTTGGATCAAAGTCATGATCCTCTGAGGACAATGAGCCAACTGGGGGGAAAAAAATTTTATTGACTGATTTTAGTTAATGGAACACGATAGAAAATTAAAAAAATATGCTAAACAACCAATAGTATTAAAAATTATCTAATCTCTTGTGTTAATTTTTTTTAAGTATTTTTCAGAACATTTTTGAGTAAATATTGTGTAAAATAAATGTTCACTTCATGCCAATATTTTGCACATTTTATTGTATATAATTACATTTTCGTATATCCTTATATGAATCAGTATTGTCTATTGAAAAAAATACAGTTTGGTCAACTATTATTTGTAATACTACTAAGATAATAATAATAATAGTAATAACAACAATAATGATACACTAAAAAAATAAATAAAATAAGGCCTACCAGGGCTCGAACTCCCAAAGGAAGCCTGTGCAGACAGATGTAAAGAAAAAAAATAAAAGAAAGAAAAAGGGGTGGAAAAATAGGTTATCATATTATGCAAAATACATTACAGTGCAATGATGAGAATTAGAAAACATATAAAACCGAATTAATATTCAATTTTACATCGTTTGCGTGCCAACCTTAAAAGTAAAACCCATGGCAGTAAATGTACATCAATGTAAATAGAAGCATGTGTCCCTTTTAAATACTGTCCTCATAAAAATTAATAACGCTTAACTACTTATTAATACATCAAAACTACATTAATGACACAAACCATACAGCTATCATCTCTATACGAATGCTGTCATGCTCTCTAAACACTGTAAAAACCCATCGACTCGCACCATAAACAAACCTTTCCTGCAAGTTAATAGCCAACATGCATGTTAACACAATATGTTAAAAACAGGACGAAGCCTAAAAAAATCAAATGCGTCATGAAAAAGACATTTGTATCGAGTAATGTATTTATTACAGGCGACGATTTCTCGTTTGTTTTTTTTCCTGTGAGCTAACGGGGATGAGATTCAGAGGCCTTTCCGATCCCGATAGATCACTCTTCATTTAAACCGGTTTACTATCGTCGGTTTCACACAATTATTACTATAATCCCCAGCGTATATATATCAGGATCTATTTTACGCATATATACAAACGAAAACCACCACTATCGCAGTAAATCGTTAAAGAGACTGATTTAAAATCGAATACTTTTTCCAGCTATCCAGCTTACCTCCGCCATATTGGTGTCTTTGGCCTCATAGGTTGGCTGTGATTCAGTACCCGGATGCACACAGGGGGCCAATGACAGACGAAGAACTTTTGGCACACTTTTCAAACAGGTTTACAGCAAACCGGGTTTTAGATTTTGACCTCACATTAGTCTGTATGGGTTATACTTGATTATTAGCTTTGAGATTTACATATGTGTATATTTACATACAAGTTTGTAATACACATTCGCATTTATGCAAACCCCCAGACTGCATCATAAATAATAGCCTAGGTAAGGATAAAATTAATTATATATAAGTTATGAAGAAAAATAACCATACTAGTAAAGATGCAAACAACTTAAACAGAAGTCATAATGCAAAATGCATAATGCAAAGCTCATCATAATGCTAAGCAAATTAGCATTACAATATGTTTATATGCAATAATAGTTACACATTAATGTATGGGCTACACCCAGCTAACAAATATGTTATGAGAACGTTTTGTTTTAATGTTAATGTTTCCATTAAATTACGAAAACCTTTCTGAATATTGTCTGAACGCTTAAAATGTCCAGGTTTCTAAATGTTTAAAAAAATATATGTATTCTTTTTTATTTATTTTTTTTTCTTGGTTATGCAAACGTTTTCATAACGTTTTTTTGTTTGTTTGTTTTGGAAACATTATGGGAACTTTTGAATGTTTTTCTCAAAGTTCTGAAACTAGTAACTTTAGTAACACTTTAAAAACATTAGACGGATGTCCGACTGAAACGTTTCAGTAAAAAAAAAAAAAAAGTTCAATAACTTTTTTTACTGAAACGTTTTGTGAATATTTTGAGCACAACTTTGAATGAATTAACAGGGCGTTTTGTTTCGCTGGGTGGAGCTCTATACAATACAAATGTTTCAAAGAAGCTTTGCAGTAATAAAGGGGAAAATAACAGTGTTGCAAAATACATAAATTATTAAACAAATTCAGTTTCAGATGTGAAGCTCTACGGAGGACAATAGTGTAATTTTTTTTTAGTTCAATAACAGTTTCAATGTTGCAGTTCATCAGTTATGTAACAAACATACAAATGGTTTTAAGGAATTATATGTATAGTTTCGTGTGTCGATTACAGTTTTTCTCAATTGCTAACACACTATAACTTATTCCTTTGGCCCAATTTTCCAAACCAACAGTTCTCAAAACAAAGACACGTTTCTCAAAACTTTTACAGTTTTTTTCAACTGCTTACACACAAAATCTTTACTTGTCACACAATTTCTGAAACCTCTCACTCAAAGTGCAAAACTACACACCAAATCTCCAAAACCATAAGCTATTTCTCAGCCTTTGACTCAGTTTTCAATTGCATAAAACACTTTTTTCAAAACACTAGACTCAATTCTCTACCTAAAACACAAAAATCTAACAGGAAGTGACTTGCTTTCCTTTTCCAAACACAATCAAAATGCTACACTTATTCACCAGGTCACACACTCCTCACGTGCAAACACTAATTGCTTAACTGATCACTAACCAATCACTACTTTACTGTAGTATAGGCCTATAAATAGGTCAAAGGTCAGAATACCTGTTTTGAACAATGAATGCCAACAATGGACAGAGAGCAAGAGGAGTAGGAGGAAAAGGAGTAGGACGAGGACGAGGGCAAAGGCAAAGGCAAAGGCAAAGAAGAGAAGGAACGAGAGCCATCTCTGATGAGATTAGGGCAACACTTGTTGATCATGTGATCAACCACGGTTTGACCATGAGAGAGGCCAACTTGAGTCGATTTACAGTGGCGTCCATAATTCGAACCTTCAGAAATGAGAACAGGTATGCAACTATCTAATGACTATATTAGCATTACAGTAATGTACAGTAAAATACGTATGACTGCATAGTATTGCATAAAAATTTGTAACTCTAAGCCATCCATTTACTGCACTGCATTGAATGAATGAGGTTGGTTATCATGCTGTACTACATTTTTTTTGTAAATTGTTAGTTTTCACCAGGCTGTTCTGGTCCAAAACTGGTTTGCCACCCATCCACAATTTGTAGTTTTGTACGTACCCCCATATTCACCTTTTCTAAATCCCATAGAGGAATTCTTCTCAGCCTGGCACTGGAAAGTGTATGATCGCCAACCCTATGCCCGCATGGCGCTTCTCCAGGCAATGGAAGACGCATGTGGGGACATAGAGGTTGCCTCTGTCCAAGGTTGGATACGCCATGCTAGGAGATACTTCCCTCGATGTTTGGCAAGAGAAAATGTATCTAGTGATGTGGACGCAGTATTGTGGCCAGACCCAGCCACAAGAGAAGATATGAAGCTCTTCCATTCATGTAGATATAATCCTATGAAAGACCAAAGAGCTTTAGATTTAGAACAACAGTGTTGACATGGTATATCCAAACATTTACTATTATGAAAGAAGTGTTTGCCATTTGATGCAAATGCTTCATTCTGACATGTGTTTATGGCATTTTGAATGCAGTGTAACATTTTGAAGGAGATGTGAGGCATTTTGCATTTTGTGTGTGCAGTTTTGGGTATTGTGTGTAGAGTTCTGAAAAAAGGTGACATCATTTTGAAAACGTGTGTAAGCAGTTGAAAAAAAACTGTAAACAAGTTGTGATTGCTTTGGTACATTCATGCAACTGATTGTTTGTGGTTTCCTACATTATCAGTTGCAAATGTCATGTTGCTCAATGTATTATATAGTTCTCTGTGCAAGTCAAACCACTAGTAAAAGTGTAACTGTGAATTCGATCCAGTCTCTTTCAATCAATATCACACATACAGTAGTATAAATTTGTACTTTTGAAATGGATATATGGCATACATAAGAAGTGCAGCCTTCTACATTTCAATACAGTAACTGTCATCCAAACTGTTGTCATAGTTTACATCAGGTAATACTAAAATTTAGCATTTTGTGTGTGCAGTTCTTGGATTTGTGTGTAAAGTTTTGAAAAAGAGAGGCAAAGTTTTGAAAATGTGTGTAAGCAGTTGAAAAAAAAACTGTAACACATTCCACCTGCTTTCACACATGCTCCAATTTGCTCAGTGTTTTCTGCAAAACTCTACACAATAACAGCATCATTTTGCAAAGGTTTAACCATGTTCTCATTTAGAAAACACAAATACACAATATAACTAGCCTACCTCAAGAATCACAAAATGAACACAAATAGCACTTATTTATCCATGTGTGAACTTTCAGTAGCAAAACTGATGACACGGCAGTCAGAATCTCAGGATGATATGAACAAGAGCACAGGTGGTTATGTGTTTTGGAAAATGAATCCTGGTAGTGGGAGACAAAGAGGAATAGGATGAGGTCAAAGGTCATTTGTTCCTGATGAAATGTAAAGCACTATAGTTGAGCATGTTCTTGTGCATGGAATGAGCATACTGTAATTACAGTTACAGTACATAGTAGCAGTACTTCAGATGAGAGAACTTTCACTATTCTTTGTACAGTAAATACTGTAGCACACACCCTCAAACTCGTAACTGTTGAATTGATTTGTAGCCAAGTACTTTTTACATGTATTTGTGCAGAACTGAGAGTCGACTGTCTAGGGGAGGCAGAGAAAGTCTTTTCTCAGAAGACTAAGAAACTGTTATAGTATAACAAATAAGGATATTACCAATACTGTAATGCAACTTGGCAGAGGATGCTGTATTTATTTATTTACAGTATTTATTTATTTATTGCTGTACAGAAACTGACAGGATATTCAAATGTGTGTTTACTGTATATTCAGTTGTTTGGTTTTTGTACTTTTCTCTTCTAGTGCTTCTCATCCACTGTAGGATAACTTTACAGTAGCGTAATGAAAGTAAACTTTTCTTAAAGTTTATTGGTAAATTTCACTGTATCTGCACAACAGTGTTTTGAATTGTGATCTCACTAGTGTTCTATAGTGTATTTGACAGCTTTGTGTGACATCTGAGGCCAAAGATTAGATTCTGACAAAAGATAATATGTTTTTGACTAAAATGTTTGACTTTGACCTGGAAGTTTGAAGTTTGCACAAGTTGGTGTGTAGTTTTGAGATTGTGTTCATAGTTGTGAGAAAATGGTGAATTGTGTGTTAGCAATCGAGAAAAACTGTGATTCAAGAAATACAATCATAATGGCCTTTAAATGATCACACATTACAGTTTTTCTCAGTCGCTTTGGTGCATTTCTCGAATCATCCTTAGTATTTGCAAAGAAGTATATGCATTTCTCAAAACAATTCATACAAACAGCACCCCACAATGGATTTCCTGCAAAAGCCTGTAACTTACTCAAAATCTTTAGTTCATCTCTCAAAAGTATGTATTTATGTCAATGAACATATCAGTGCCATCAAAATGAAAAGTCCTTGTGTCATTGTTCACAAACAAGATAGTCAAAATGCTTAGTCATGTTGTCAATATATAATCATGTTGTGCACTCTGTTACAGTTTTTCTCAGTCGTTTTGGTGCATTTTTCAGATCAGAAATGACATTTTCAAAACAAATTGTTCAACCTCCACATCATCTAGTCACTTGTGCACATCATATAAAAGCAGTTTCTCATACTTTTGAACAAGTTTCGATTGCTTTGGTACATTCTTGTAACTGATTACATTTGTGAAATAAGGGACACTATTGTGGACCATGTTGTCAATCATGGCCTTACAATGGCTGAAGGGTGCAGCTAAACTTTGGGAGATAGCCCAAACAGTCTCTTTCAATCAAAATCCCACATTCAGTAATGTGTAAATTTGTACTTTTGAAAGGATATATGGCATACATAAGAAGCAAAGCCTTCTGCATTCCAGTAACTGTCATCCAAACTGTTGCCATAGTTCACATCAGGTAATACTAACAGAGTGCACTCTTATATTGACAACATGACTAAGCATTTTGACTCTCTTGTTTGTGAACAATGACACAAGGCCTTTTCATTCTGATGGCACTGATATGTTCATTGACATAAATACTTACTTTTGAGAGATGAACTAAATGTTTTGAGTAAGTTACAGGCTTTTGCAGGAAATCCATTGTGTGGTGCTGTTTGCACAAATTGTTTTGAGAAATGCACATACTTCTTTGCAAATATTAAGGACGATTCGAGAAATGCACCAAAGCGACTGAGAAAAACTGTAGTATTACCTGATGTAAACTATGGAAACAGTTTGGATGACAGTTTCTGTATTGAAATGCAGAAGGCTGCGCTTCTTATGCATGCCATATATCCTTTCAAATGTACAAATTTACACATTACTGTATGTGGGATATTGATTGAAATAGACGGTTTCAAAATGTTTGAATAAATGAGGATATGGATGATCTCCCAATATTTAGCTGCACCCTTCAGCCATTGTAAGGCCATGATTGACAACATAGTCCACAACAGTGGCCCTTATTTCATCTGATACATGCCTCTGTTCTTGGCCTCTTCCTCTGTTTTGCCTCTGTACCCTTCCACCACGCATCCTTACTCCTCTTCTTCCTCTCGGCTGTTGACCCTGTTTGTTTTCTAGATGTTCATCCACTGTCAGAATTTGTAACTCTTGTGTTGTCCTCTGTCTATATGCTTTCCAATCGAAGGTTCATGGGATGCACCTTAGAGCTATTTCAGAGAACTGGTTCATAATTGGTTGATCTATATTCTCCTCATTAGTGAAAGTCTACAAAAAGTCTAATAGAAATGTGTAGAAAATATGCTTGACAGTTTATGACAACTAGATCAACCATTTTGCATTTAATGACTCATACGATGAACACTGGATGTTTTGAGGGGTAAGACTATAGCACAGAGAACTGTATAATACATTGAGCAACATGATATTAGCAACTGAAAATGTAGGAAACCGTAGACAAATGTACATAATCAGTTGCATGAATGTACCAAAGCAATCACAATTTGTTCAAAAGAATGAGAAACTGCTTTTATGATGTGCACAAGTGACTAGATGATGTGGAGGTTGAACAAGCAGTTTTGAGAATTTCATTTCTGATCTGAGAAATGCACTAAAGCGACTGAGAAAACCTGTAATAGATCTCTGATGACATCCAACAAGAATGAACATTCCACAATATATGATGCCAGTCCTCCAAATTCAATTATGCTCATGAATATGCTGTCCAGCAATGCTAGCAACCTCCAAGCAATTACTACATCCCTTTAAAACAAATTTCTTTCCAAGCATTCAACCACATAAGACTGTTTTGAACTTCCAGCCAAAGCTTTGTCAAGTTTGACTTTTTTTATTTAATTAAAACTTAAAGACCATTAAGTAACTGAAGAGAAAATAAACAATTTTATGTCAGTTAGTTGCCAAGGCATAAACAACAATAATTTACAGCAGTGAGCCTATATCATTATCTAGGTCTCACAGTTGCATTATTCCACAAGGTGGCAGTAGTAGCCCACACTCTGCAAACCAAGGCACTTATTTCATGTTTTCATGTTATATTTGATATGTTCTACCAGAAGAGAAGCAGTTATGCATTTATTTGTTTGACAGTTCACTCTTTTCCAGTTTCTTCAGCCACCTAAACTGTAGAATTCTGTTGACAACTAAAATATTTACAAACGTTTGTCATCTGTTTAAAAATGGCACAGCTTCTGTTTCTATACCTTTGTAGTACTGCTTTAAAATCACTGCCTTTATAATTCCTTTCTGCCAGGTTGTCTGTGATTACTCGGACCTCAGTTCACAGGAACTGACTTGATATGTTTGTCTGTTCTGCAATGACGTCAGTCCCAGACTGTAGTAGCACAAGGTCATGCATATTTAATACAGATTTACGGTTCGGTTGAGCATGACATTGACTGCTAAAATCACATTCCTATAATAGTGTGAATTAAAGCATTATTACATGTAAAGTAGTTTATACCTGCTCTTTAATGAAAGGATACTGGTAAATTTATTCAACTTGACTGATTTCTCTTTCAACCCAGTCATAATTATACTAATATAGTTTTTATCATTATTTTTTTATTCAGTCAAATTGAAATGCCGTAAGCTTTCAAATGTTTTCATTTTTTAAGTACATTTCTGAATATTATTTAAAACATTCACTGGAGCAATTTACATACAAATTATCCTTAAATACAGATTATAATCTTGAAATTTAAAATTAGTAAATCATCTGTACCAAAGTTTTTATGCCTGCCAAGTGTCCCATATATCTACATAAAACAACTGACAAGGACAGAAAAATTATACTCAAACCCCTTGCAGGGTATCTCAGCTTGAAATATAACAATGTGATTTTGCTTCAGACATGCTAAATATAGACCATGCCCTCCCTTATCCGTGAGAAACAGGAGGTCTTTATTTTAGCAACACGTTCCTCTCACCGGGTTTAGACACTAATTGCTAGTTTTTGTGCACATTTCCTCTCTCAGTATTTGTTTATATTGTGCACTGGCATATAAGCACCACTATCATTTTAAGCAGAAAATATAAAAGAACTTTACCCTGTTGAAAAGACCAACATAAATTTCATGGCGGTCTAGGCTACTTTGAGGGTTAATGGTGTTTTGGTACTGGTCTAGCTGGTGGACCAACATGGCCAAGTTGTCTTTCTTTGGTCAATCAATTTGGTTTTCTGTCTTTGACATTCTGCAGCCATTACTGAAATCTATAGTAAGGATTCTTTGATGAACAGAAGAAAAGCATTTATTTGAAATCTTATCTTTCAATTTAACATGCGTTGATTACTTAAAAATGTATGAGCATTTAAAGCACACCGAGCTGGGTGTTGGTTACATTTTACACCATTGTGCTGGACTCTGTTCCTTGTGGAAGCTAGGAAGTCCTGCTGCAATGTTTCACACTGACCTGAGCTTGAACCCCACCGTCTCAGGACACCTTGTCCTGCTTTTGATGACCCCTGGAGCAAGGAAATGCAGAAAGACCCCCGCCTCAGCTGAGGTTATCATCACACATGTCAAAGTGTCACATCTGTTCTGTCAGGCTCTCCGGTAAGGCTACACCAGCCCCTTTATATTTTAATGCTTTATAAAAAAAAATACAATGTGTTTGTCACAAAAGTTGTATACTAATGTATATACACACATCACTAATATACAGGTGCATCTCAATAAATTAGAATGTTGTGGAAAAGTTCATTTATTTCAGTAATTCAACTCAAATTGTGAAACTCGTGTATTAAATAAATTCAATGCACACAGACTGAAGTAGTTTAAGTCTTTGGTTCTTTTAATTGTGATGATTTTGGCTCACATTTAACAAAAACCCACCAATTCACTATCTCAACAAATTAGAATTCACGAGTTCACACTTACATATAATAAACTGAGTAAAGGTTATGCGTATTTGGCGTGCTGTCCAGGGAGAGGGGTCCGAGCTGAAGGCTGAAGGTGAGGAGTAGGGGTGGTGGAGGGATGCTGAAAGACTAGAGCTGATGGAGGTAAGACTGCTTTGATTATTTATAGGGTTCTCTCGAGCTGATTGGATAGATGGTGTGATTACTGATGATGAATTGGCTGTGTTAATTATCTGCGCGTGCTCCTCCCGAAATTTGTTAATAAATCACTACTTCATAAGACCAATAAAAAAAAAACATTTTTATTGAATTGTTGGCCTTCTGGAAAGTATGTTCATTTACTGTATATGTACTCAATACTTGGTAGGGGCTCCTTTTGCTTTAATTACTGCCTCAATTCGTGGCATGGAGGTGATCAGTTTGTGGCACTGCTGAGGTGGTATGGAAGCCCAGGTTTCTTTGACAGTGGCCTTCAGCTCATCTGCATTTTTTGGTCTCTTGTTTCTCATTTTCCTCTTGACAATACCCCATAGATTCTCTATGGGGTTCAGGTCTGGTGAGTTTGCTGGCCAGTCAAGCACACCAACACCATGGTCATTTAACCAACTTTTGGTGCTTTTGGCAGTGTGGGCAGGTGCCAAATCCTGCTGGAAAATGAAATCAGCATCTTTAAAAAGCTGGTCAGCAGAAGGAAGCATGAAGTGCTCCAAAATTTCTTGGTAAACAGGTGCAGTGACTTTGGTTTTCAAAAAACACAATGGACCAACACCAGCAGATGACATTGCACCCCAAATCATCACAGACTGTGGAAACTTAGCACTGGACTTCAAGCAACTTGGGCTATGAGCTTCTCCACCCTTCCTCCAGACTCTAGGACCTTGGTTTCCAAGTGAAATACAAAACTTGCTCTCATCTGAAAAGAGGACTTTGGACCACTGGGCAACAGTCCAGTTCTTCTTCTCCTTAGCCCAGGTAAGACGCCTCTGACGTTGTCTGTGGTTCAGGAGTAGCTTAACAAGAGGAATACGACAACTGTAGCCAAATTCCTTGACACGTCTGTGTGTGGTGGCTCTTGATGCCTTGACCCCAGCCTCAGTCCATTGCAGGTGTTTTGAGTTGATTAGCTGATTGGCATGTCACCATATTCTAATTTGTTGAGATAGTGAATTGGTGGGTTTTTGTTAAATGTGAGCCAAAATCATCACAATTAAAAGAACCAAAGACTTAAACTACTTTGTGTGCATTGAATTGATTTAATACACGAGTTTCACAATTTGAGTTGAATTACTGAAATAAATGAACTTTTCCACAACATTCTACATTCCACAAACATTAACTTACGTGAATGAAAAGCAATAATCAGCAATATGCGTTCTCAAAAAATAACTTTTTAATTTGAATTTTTCAATATCTGTTGACACAAATGACTTTATTCAAATGTTTTATTGATGCAACATGGCACAGAGTTGTTAAAAAATAAATGCGTAGTGACATTATTGCTTGATAACGTCAGGAGCCGATGAATCGGCTTTTTTAAACCGGTTCAATGAGCCGAACTGTTAGAAAGAACCGGTTCGCGGAAATGAATCGGACTTTGCATCACTAGTATATATATATATATATATATATATATATATATATATATATATATATATATATATATATATATATATATATATATATATATATATATATATATATATATATATATATATTTATATATATATTTATATTATATTATAGACATCATATTAGACACCATATTGAATTTAAACAACAGTGCAACCCATTGAATTCAATATTGCAATCAATAGTGCAACATTCAATCCAATATTGTATTATCCTGACTAAGTCTATTACGATTATTAGAACTTTATAGTTATATCGTTCTTGGTCTGAACGGCCTATAACTCATTCCACATTTGCTATAGCATGAATCATATCTCAGTCAGATTATTGAGCATATGTTCTATTACTATTCTAAGCAAACAAACTTAGATTTTCAGATGGCAATTGATAAAACGGAATAAATCCCATAGACTGCAAGATGAAGGCTATCAGATCTTTATGTACCAAAACAAACATCATAAATACATTGGGATCTTTTGACTTTGCCCAACAAGAGCTAGCATCTACATCATCCAGAAATCATGGTGGCAATGTAATCTAGTTCAATATGTTTTCAGTCATGCATATCCATTCCTGTGGTATAACATTAGCAGCAGATGAAAGGAAGTGAGGTTTCAATTGTACAATTTTACTGCACTTTCTAGTGACAAGATGACGCAACGATGATTTGTAGTCCTAACACTCAGCAGTCTGAGCTTAAAATAGGGTCTGCCTCACAGCGTGAAAACATCAACAGATTGTCACTTACTTCCTGTTTGACAGTTTCCCATCCCTTATCTTCCCAAAGCTGTCTAAATTCATTTTGTTGATAAATGCAGCAGTGGCCCAGATAGAGCTTTTGTGTGACCATTTTGCCCCTAGATAACGCTTACAAACAAAATAAGTCCCATGCAACCCCAAAAATATCTCAATAATAGATAGATAGATAGATAGATAGATAGATAGATAGATAGATAGATAGATAGATAGATAGATAGATAGATAGATAGATAGATAGATAGATAGATAGATAGATAGATAGATAGATAGATAGATAGAAACACTCTTTGGAAACACTTTATTTTGATAGTCCACTTTAGACATTCTACTAACAGTAAGTAACTTTGCAACTACAGGTCAACTAGCAGTTATTAGAGTATTAGTAGATTGTCTGCTTAATATCTTCTAACACTTTACTTTGAAGGGCCCACAGCATAGAACATACTGACTATAAGAATCTTTGCAACTTATTTGACTAACCCTAACCCTAACCTAACAGTCCACTCTGAGAGTTAGTGGACATGTAGTTGCAAATGAATGAGAATTAGTTGACATGTAAATTACTTATAGTTAGTAGAATGTCTAAAGTGGACTATCAAAATAAAGTGTAACCCTCTTTTTTGCTTTGCTTTTGCTATTTTGCATTGACGTCCTCTCTTTGGACTCCTTTGGACTTGTCACATGGGGGAACTTCCTCCAGGTTTCCGTTCCTCTGTTTCCAGGATCACTGAGGAAGGATGCCACACATATCCTCTGCAGATGCTTCCAGCTTCCTTTACTCCCTATAAGCCCAACTGAGAGTTGAGTGTGTGCATTTGTGCGCAAATACAGAATAAAAGCAACTCCCACTTCCTGTTATCAATGCACAAACAACTCCTACAACACAAATGCATCCTTATACATTTTCCAGAATCCAATTAGGCAAATGTAGCTATTCAACTGTAAAAGCCTATTAACCGTATGCCTTTCCATTTAGCATTACCTTTTTAAAAGGCATGTGGTAATTCATGTAATTCAGTGATGTAGAGCTATTCAGTCTTGATGTCAATTTGCAGCCCACCAAGAAGGATAATTCACCACGGCTTCCCCAGAATTACTAATGGGTTTTAGAATAGCATTTTGGTTTATTTATAAAATAATGTGTGCGGTTAATTTAGCATGATGAAAATTTTGTTCTCTTAGAAATTCTGCACATTTTTAAATGTTTTTGAATTATGCTCACCAAGACCGCATTTCTTTGGTCAAGATACAGATATAAGGTGAAATATTATTTTAAATGATTACAATTTTATAATATTTAATGCAACTATGTTCTATTTTAATATATTTTAAAATGTAATTTATTTCAGTGATGACAAAGCTGAATTTTCAGCAGTCCTCAGTGTAACATAATCCTTCAGAAATCAGTCTAATATGCTGATTTGGTGCTCAAAAATATGTCTTATTATTATCAATATTCTAAACAGCTGTGCTGTTATTATATTTTTGTGGAAACTGTGATCCCTTTTCCCCCACATTAACCATTCTTTGATTAACAGGAAGTTCAAATGAATAGCAATTATTCATAATAAAAAAACTCTTAAAAATATTATAAATCTCTTAAAACATTATAAACTTCACTTTTGATCAATTCAATGCAAAATCTACATCAGCTTTAAAATTCACTTTTATAGTATGACTGTAATTTATGTTAAAAGTGATTTTAACCAATTTAACTAATTAAAAAAAAAAAAAATACAACTAAAACATAGGAGGAAACCAATGGCTTGAAACTGTTAAATGAGTATAAGGACTGTAGGGTGAGCCTCCCATTAAAACCTGTCCTGGACCCTGTAAATTTGTAATGTAGCAAAAGTAGTTCAGACTTCGTGAAGAAGTTGAGGAAGAGTGAAGGACAGTTGAGGGTTACCAGGTTTCTCGTCTGATTCACGGGAACATCAGAGAGAATGTGGGCTGGTGAATCTCCCTGCTGTATCCATAGAGATCAGATCCCTCATAAAGCCCAAGTTTGCAATGCTGGCCTGCGGTCTCCTGTGTCCGCACTGCTTCTCTAAGCCAGGCCTTTATGAATCACTCCACTGCAAGCTATAGCTGGGAAATTCACATCTTGATGAACTGTGAGTATACTTGTGCTGCAGTGTAGGTGTAGGAATGCCTATTTGTACATGTTGTGCCAGTTTAAGTAATTTTAATGCTGTGAGAGTTAGAAATGTATCCCCAGATATCTGAATTAAGGCAAGGTTAATTCAAGGTAAGCCTGTTTAAAGAAATAGTTCACTCCAAATTTCTTTTGATAATTTGAAGAATGTGTCACTGAACAAAATTAGGCAGCAACAGATAGACAGAACAATATAATGATAGATAGAACAATAGAATGGTGGACGGACGGATGGATGGATAGAACGATAAAACAAAGTATGGATGAATAGACAAATCGATAAATAGATGGAACAGCAGACAGAACGATAGAACAAGACAGACAGACAGACAGACAGACAGATAGATAGAGATAGATAGATAGAGATAGATAGATAGACATAGATAGATAGATAGATAGATAGATAGATAGATAGATAGATAGATAGATAGATAGATAGATAGATAGATAGATAGATAGATAGATAGATAGATAGACAGACAGACATGCTTGGTGAATTTTATGTTTTGCCATGCTAAAACCATTTGAGGTTTAAATAAACACTGTTTGGAATGTTAATAATGTGTCTCTGTCTGTCATTGAAGTTATGTATTTATTGTAATGACCTTGAAAAGTGGATTCAGCATTGGGGGAAAATGAGGATATTTTTACTCAAGAATAATACATTTATAGCATATTGCTTATGTGTTTCAAAGACACTCATAATTCATTTGTAATGTACTTGTGATACAAAAAAAGTACACTTTAATATCACTAATCAAGCATGTAATTAGGCATATACTTAAAGTGTACTAACTATACTAAAGTTGTTCAAATTTAGCATATAAAAGTACACTAAATACACTTAAAGTTATACTTTACTATAATTTAATTACAACTAAAATAGACTTAGTACAAAAAATAGTTCCAAAATAGCACACTTCAAGTTAACTAATCATTAACACACTTGAAGTACACTGACAATTAGTCTGGCTGCATGTATACTTAACTTTTTTTTTATTTTTCACTAAGGCAGATATACAGATAGTCATTTTCTGAAGAATTACCTCTTTTAATTTAGTTTGAGATAAAATCTTCAAAACATTCAAAACATTTCTAAAGATCAGCCATCTGTGTTCCTGGTGTGACCTCACTTATGTGGGAATGTCCTGAGAAAGCACCATGCAGGAAAGTGTGACTGAAATGAAACTGTGCGCACACTGGATAGTCATCATCACTTTCCGAGCGCAAACGGGGAAGCCGTTAATGCACTGATGTCATCTCATCATGCGAGCTTGTTGTCTTGCATATATTTACTGGATTGTGTTGAAACGAGAAGACAACATGTCTAGCTGAGATGTTTATGACAAAAGTTCAATATCCGCTGAAGATTTCCAATTAACTGACTGAAGATCACAGCAAAGAGCGCAAAGATTCTCTTTCCTTTGATCAGCAGTTCTGCAGTTAAGCTGATGCCCAAAATGGGTAATAAAAAATGACTCTTACACTCATGCCACAATCTATGGCATCACAGGTATGTTCTTCCAGGCACAGCCGTGAATTACAATGACTCTTTTGACAAGCCAGTACATGGAATGTAACTTAACTTGATTAAGAGTAGTTTGCAATCCATCAGATGAGTTTACTGTAACCTCAAACAATGCATTGATACAGCTGAATTATAAGTAGCCTACCAGCAATGCAGACAGAAACTAGCATGAGTGTTTTTCATTCTTCAGATCATCGCGATTCCATTCATTTTCTATTTGACAGAGGTATTCGGTAAACTCTTTTTGTTCTGTCCGCTTCCGTTTCAGCTGAAATACCTAAAATTTAAGTTTGATGTGTTGTACAGCAGGAATGTACAGTAGATCTTGTTAAATCCAATTAGTGCATTTTATAATGCTACAAGTATATTGAGTGCAGAACATTGTATTTTGTAGACTTCTGTGCATGCCTGATTTTTTATATTACCTGATAAAAAACATTAAAAACCAAATTCATGCAGCTTTCATTCGGCTGTTGTGCAAAGTAGGAAGGCAAACTAGGATGTTACTGTTGTCTCAAGCGTTCAATGCGTTTCAATGTGAGGTCGAACAATAGGTGAGGTCACCCCTTCGAGGCAATGTTCTGAGTGTGCTGGGAAAAGAAGGGCAGGCCGTGGTGAGACCTCCTGACTATCCAGCATGACCGGTTGCTTCAGCAAACAATGATGTGAAATGGAAAAGGGGAAAACAGGATTCAGAGTTTGGGAACTCCCTTTGCCTGCAATTACAACACGTTTATCTGGGTTAGAGTCCTTTGGTGGGAAAAAACAATGACACCAGATCACAGCAGGCCATATTCAGTGTTTATCACAGGTTTATCATGGGTTTATCCCAGCAAAATACACACAGATTTTAAATATTTAAAAATGATTTGTGCGTATATATACAAAGTTCTGCTCACAAGTTTACATACCCCTTGCATAAGACAAGTCCACAAGACTTAAATGTAGCTGAATTTACAAAAATCAACCAGTTCTAATGTGTACACTGAATCTTAATTCTGTGTGTTGTTACGTGGATGATCAACGACTGTTTCTCGTTACTCAAGTCTATTGATTGTTCTGAGCAGTTAAACTGCTCCTATTCTTCAGACATTTCCTCCAGGCCCTGCACATTCTTTGGTTTTCTAGCATTTTCTGCATATTTGTACGCTTTCCAAAAATACAAAACTATTACCAAAGGAAAAAATCATTCACGGATGAAGGCAACACTAAAAGGAAGGAGTGTAAACTTTTGAACAGGATGATGATATGTAAATGTTTCTTATTTTTTTTCCATTTAGTACTGCCCTTCAGAAGCTATATAAGATATATATACAATTCCCAGAAGACAAAATAAATAAAATTTACCCCAATCTTTCAACTGAAAAGTTTACATCATGCACTTTGTAAAGAATGTTAATAAAGAATCTTTTTTAGACTTATGGTCTGAGATTTCAACAATATATGAAAACAATAAAACTCTCAAGTTTCCACTACATTAATCTTCAGGTTAAAGAGTGCTGAATGATGCATGACGATGTGTAGTTCACACGTCTTCCTCATTGGCACCTCCTTCTAACACTGGCACTTCTCTCTCACACACAAAGATCTATGTGCAATTCAGCTCTGAGTCAGCGGCACTGAGCTAAACTTTTCTCCCTGTCTGTCTTGGCCTGTGCACTATGATAAATACCAACCAAGCAAGTTATAGTTAAGGTTAATCTAACAAAAAATGTGAATGCAACATGCTAAATTTTCCCATAAAAAACCATTACAAAGAAAACACTTTATGTGACATACAGCTTATTAATAAAACATACTATGTACAGCAACATGACCCCAGAATATGAACGCAACATGAAAAATGTTCACGCTAAACGTTTTCCCATAGAAAACCATTAAAGGAAATGCATAACATGCATTTTTAAAGCATTGCATTCATATTCTGGGTTTGCATAATCAACAAGGTGTATACTGAATTTGATCTTTTAATATCACTATCTTACTATCCTACATTAAGCCACATTGAGCGTTTTAGAATATACCACTATTATGAATGAATGAGTGAATGAAGCATTTATATAGCACTTTATTGTGTATTGCTGTACATCCAAAGCGCTTTACAATTATGTAGGGGGGGTCTCTCCTCAACCACCACCAGTGTGCAGCATCCACTTGGATAATGCGACGGCAGCCACAGGACAACAGTGCCAGTGTGCTCACCACACACCAGCTACAGGTGGAGAGGAGAGAGAGTGATGGAGCCAATCAAGTAAATGGGGATTATTAGGAGGTCATGATTGACAAGGGCCAGAGGAGGGAATTTGGCCAAGACACCGGGGTTACACCCCTACACTATTATTATACCCCTATTATTAGTGATTTAAAAATTGTGGCAGGCAACGCATATGTTCACATATCTTTTTTTTTTTCTTGTTAGAGGTGATCTAAATATTCATGGCTTAAAAAAACAGATGGAAAATTGGCAGGCCTGTGCTGTAGTTCTACAGCGGATGTTTTGCCCTCCAGCACTCTGCGCCAGTCACATGACTAAAAAAAACTATGAATAAAATTAATGTGAACTTGAACTTAAAGCTGTTTAAATAGCAATAGGAAAAAACAGGAACCAGCTGCAGTAATGCATAAGGGGGGAAGACAATGTCACTGTTTAAAAAATCTGTCCGTCATCTGTCAACAAGACAAAAAGAAACATAAAACAGGCTCTTATGTAATATTTCAGCAAGGCTTTGTATGTATAAAAGCTTGTATCTATGAAGCCAGTAATTATCAAACTAGGAACAAATCACCACCATCAGCTGATCAGCATCAGCTGTCCTCGTACACTCTGAAAAATGCATGGCCAGTTAAAAAATGAAGTGTGCCATCATGGTCCTACAAAGACAATAATGTTAACCACAAACTAAAGCATCAAGTCATGCTGCTTTAACATCGATTACTAACCTCAGAACATTCTGTTCCCTCGACTCGTTGCTGGTACACGTACTTAAGACACAGTTCAGCTGGCTAGTTCTGAGGAACATTAAAGATACAGATAGTCTTGGTCTTGTATCTCTGGGCTCAGCTTTTCTTTTTTCTCCTTCTTGTGAAAACATCACATTTGTATTCATGTGAAGCATTCTTTGCAAGAACACAATATAAAGGAGTCATTTCATTGCAGGCCAGTGATTAATGGATCTGGATGAAAACTCCAAGCTGATGCTATAATTAAAGAAGCCGAAAGAGCAAATGGGTCACATCAGATTATTACGCATACTGTAATGTAGTTCAAATATATGTATGTATGTATGTATGTGTGTGTGTGTGTGTGTGTGTGTGTGTATGCATATATATATATATATATATATATATATATATATATATATTGTGACGAGTCGGTTGCCCTCCCCCTTTTCTTCATCACCACCCCGTCCCTTATTTGCCGCCCTTCACCAGGCTCCCGACGGGAGTGGGTGTGTAAGAGAGGAGGGGCGTAGAATCAACGAGGGCTGGCGGCGTGTGATGAGGCACAGCTGGACTGAATGAAGCCTCATCAACGCCGCTGTTAAATGCCAAGCGCGCCTCTCCTCGAGAGACCGGTCTCTTCCCCCGTGCATGCACGCTGGTGTCCTCGTGGGTCCAGGAAGGGTGCGTTGAGGGACGTCGCGCCACCAGAGATGTGAGCCGCAGGATCCAGAGTCAGGATGAAAGCCGCACCCGTATTATGGCCGACGGGCCAGGATGCCGGGCCGTTCAAGTCCCGGCAAAGGCCGAGGAAGAGCCGCCGCTCAGAAGAAGCCGCCGCCCCTCGTAACCGGACCAGAGCAGGAGCGCGTGCGGCCATCGGATGTCATATTCTTTCACCTGTAAATAATTATATGAATAATTTAAATTGCATTCAATAAACAGAACAAACACACACACGCACACGCTGGTCATATAATTAGAATATCATCAAAAAGTTGATTTATTTCACTAATTCCATTCAAAAAGTGAAACTTGTATATTATATTCATTCATTACACACAGACTGATATATTTCAAATGTTTATTTCTTTTAATTTTGATTATTAGAGCTTACAGCTCATGAAAGTCAAAAATCAATGTCTCAAAATATTAGAATATTTACATTTGAGTTTGAATAAATGACCATCCCTACAGTATAAATTCTGGGTATCTCTTGTTCTTTGAAACCACAATAATGGGGAAGACTGCTGACTTGGCAATGATCCAGAAGACAAAGATTGACACCCTCCACAAAGAGGGTAAGTCACAGAAGGTCATTACTGAAAGGTGTGGCTGTTTACAGAGTGCTGTATCAAAGCATATTAAATGCAAAGTTGACTGGAAGGAAGAATTTGGGTAGGAAAAGGTGCACAAGCAACAGGGATGACCGCAAGCTTGAGAATACAGTCAAGCAAAGCCGATTCAAACACTTGGGAGAGCTTCACAAGGAGAGAACTGAAGCTGGAGTCACTGCATCAAGAGTCACCGCGCTCAGACATCTTCAGGAAAAGGGCTACCAAGCCACTTCTGAACCAGAGACAACATCAGAAGCATCTTACCTGGGCTGTGGATAAAAAGAACTGGACTGTTGCTCAGTGGTCCAAAGTCCTCTTTTCAGATGAAAGTAAATTTTACATTTCATTTGGAAATCAAGGTCCCAGAGTCTGGAGGAAGAGTGGAGAGGCACAGAATCCATGTTGCTTGAAGTCCAGTGTGAAGTTTCCACAGTCTGTGATGATTTGGGCTGCAATGTCATCTGCTGGTGTTGGTCCACTGTGTTTTCTGATGTCCACAGTCAACGCAGCCATCTACCAGGAAATTTTAGAGCACTTCATGCTTCCTTCTGTTGACAAGCTTTATGGAGATGCTGATTTCATTTTCCAGCAGGACTTGGCACCTGCCCACACTGCCAAAGGTACCAAAAGCTGGTTCAATGACCATAGTGTCACTGTGCTTGATTGACCAGCAAACTCACCTGACCTGAACCCCATAGAGAATCTATGGGGTATTGTCAAGAGGAAGATGAGAGACACCAGACCCAACAATGCAGAAGAGGTCCCCCTCAGCTAGGGGTGGGCGATATGGCAAAAATATCACAATTTCTTTTTTTAGAAATATCACGATTCACAATATTATCACAATTCTTTGTCATGTTGGATTTTCTATTTTGCAAGCTGTTTGAGCAGTACAGCCAGACTAATTTCCCTATTATAAAGACAAAGCCTTTCAAGGTAACAAAATATTAAAAAGTATGGTGGATATTTAGGCCAAAGTGGGTGAAGATAAAAATCGTTGTCATTATTTTATCTTTGTTATTAAAAAATGAGAGCAAAGATACACATTACAAATACACATAATACACAAATAAAATAAACTGTTTTATTTTCAGGTAGGCTTTAGGTGTATTTAGCAGGAGCATTCAAGAAATTGAATGAACAAATATAAAAATAAAACACTATATAGATTGATTCCTATTAAAGCAACTGTATTAAATTTTTCAGTCAAGAGTAGTGAGTGATTTCTCTCTTTGTGTTTGGTGTTTTATTAACATTAAATGAATGATTCACCCCAAAATTAAAATAGACTAGTGTTTGATTTTTATACCTTCATTTACTCACTCAAAAGTTGTTTTAAACCTGAACGAGTTTCTTCTGCTGAAAATAAATGCTATTTTGAAGAATGTGGAAAACCAAACAGTTGCTGGTCTACAGTGACTTCCATAGTATTTTTTTTCCCCCTACTGTTGAAGTCAATGTGAACCAGCAACTGTTTGGTTACCCACATTCTTCAAAATATCTTCTTTTGTGTTCAGCACAAGAAAGAAATTAATACAGGTTTGGGACAACATGTGAGTGAGTAAATAATGGCAGAATTACAATTTTAGGGTGAACTATCCCTTTAATGACAGTCGGTAGCATGTTTAGTACTGTCCCTTTAAGACCTGCAGGCAGTGTTGCCAATTTGGGGATTTTGTCGCCAAATTTAGCTACTTTCTCATTGTTGCTGCGACTTGTACTGATTTTTTTGCGACAAGGAGCTATTTTAGCTATATTTAAATAAAAATAGCGATTTTTGGAGATTTTTAATTTTTTACTTGGCCACACCTTAGGCCCGTGACCTCTCACGTTTGCTCTCAATCATGCCAATAGGTGCGTTCGACTTTAAGCGGCGCTGCGCAGAATGGTCAGTGACATCAAAGTACCGCGAGAGCGATTTGAATGCATAGGATCCGTCTGCTCTCTTATCGCTCTCGCGGTACTTTGATGTCATACACTGACCATTCTGCGCAGCGCCGCTTAAAGTGGAACGCGCCTAATGAGTCTGCGCAGTGAACACACATCAGTACATCTGCCATTCAGACATGATGACACGCACCACCATTTCATTATAAGCATCAAGATGGTGGAGAAAAAATATGATTACATCAGTGCATGAACATCTTGTTTTAACCACAGACACAAAAGTTATGCCACAATTCATGCACAATCATGTCAGCCAGATACTGAGAGACACAGTGCATCATCGTGTCATGTGTGCTGTGATGCAGTATTTTGCACTTACTTTGTAGTAATAGAAAAGAAAAAAGAAAAGAAAGTGACCCATACTTGGAATTTGTGATTCAGAATTTACTGATTCAAATGCGTCCAGTAGAGTTACAAGTAGACCTAAGCATTTCCTAATTTCACTTCAGATTTTTTTTGTTATAGGCCTACTTCATCTTTTGTTATTTTTTATACTGTCATCATTTGTAAAGTAGATATATATTTACTTTCCTTTACCTTTACCAAATTTACCTGTATTTACTTTCTTTTCATATTTGGCGACTTTTTTTGAAAAATGGAGACTTTTGAGGGTGGTTCTAGAGATTTTCTGAGGGAGGGGTTTGGCAACACTGCCTGCAGGTAGAGGTCTGCGCGGGACTATTTTTTAAGTCCCGCTCCCGCCCGCTCCCGCGAGGTTATATCCCGCACCCACCCGCTCCCGCGATATATTCACTCTTTGTTCACCCGCTGTCCGCTTTGAATAATTTTCTTCCCGACCCGACCGTTCCCGCTAAATTTAGATCTCGTTTCCAGAATCACACATTTAAATTTCCTTTACTGAAAGAAAGACAGATAGGCTAACAAATAAAAGTGTAGTCTGCACAAAATTGTATTTGTTATTTTATTCGTCTTGTCAAGAGTCTTTTATTGACAGCAAAATGTTAAACGAATTTTGTGTCTTAAGACACGAAATTCGTTTAACATTTTGCTGCCAACACAGTAGGGAAAAAAAAGTGTCAGAGAAAATAAAAATGTACAAAAATTGTATTCCTTATTTTTAATCGTTTTGTCAGGATACAATTCGTTTAACCTTTACAACACAATAGGAACAAGTCTGGCAGAGGGAAACAAAATGTAGGTTGTACAAAAACGGCCTATTATAATTTTATTCGTCTTGTCAAAATACTAAATTCGTTTAACATCTTGCTGTAAACACAGTAGCCTAGGAAAAGTGTCGCGGAAGAAAATATAATATAATATAAACAGAAATATTAAAAGAAATATAAACAAAACTGAGTTGAGCGTTCTTCAAGGACAGCGCATCCACACTTTGCTCCATCTTTATTCTGCTCTGTCACTCATCGACAACCTGCCTGTTCTGTCTGCGGGCCATATATTCACTGGTAGGCTAGCCTGCTCTGAGCATCGTTATGCACATGCGCACAGACCTCGCAAATAAAACGAAGCACTGGTTCATGTGTGCAGTGCCTGCATAACAGTCCAGTGCAGGCTGTACAGGTGCTTGAATAAAGTGCAGATATGCTGTTCTGAAAAGATGTCGGGAATGGGATATTGTTAGACCGCCCGCTCCCGTTCAAACTGCACCAGAGTTACCGACCGCAACCGCGTTTTATTCGGGAATTTAATCCCGGGTCGCAAGAAATCTGATCGGGTCCCGCGGTTCCCGCGGGACAGCCGCGGGAATGCAGACCTCTACCTGCAGGCATCTAATATACAGGCATGCATGCGTTTCTCTCAGCTGTTTACCTTCATTTTAGACATAACCAACTGAGTCTATACATAAACCTTGTGTGTTTTGACAGTATTAGCACAAAACATAACTTAGTTCAGTAATCAGGCGCTGTTTGACGGGCTTTTTAGAGCACGCGCTTTGGGTGTATGTGCTCAGAAAAGGCGCTTGTCAGAACAGCACACTGAGTGAATCGTTTAACCAGGAAGTCTTTGAAGCAGATGCAGATAATGTACTTTTGTGACTGCGAATAAGTGCAGTGTCCCGTGAGAGTAACTCTACCGCTGAGTTAACACTGATGTGAATGTATGTGGCGTTGTACAGTAACGTTACATAGAGACGGCGGCGCCAGAACTGCAGCTGATAGAATGCGCGCGGAAGTACGATACTACGATATTTCTTCAAAAAAGCAAATCGTGGAGACATTTTTATAGTCCACGATCAAAAATCGTCATATTGAACACCCCTACCTTCGGCAGAAATCGCAGACGGGGCACCGGACCGCAAGGGCACTTTACCGTCAGACCTCAAAGGGGCAGGGGCTCGAGCTCGAGATCAAAGCGGAATTTTCAGCATCATTACTCCAGTCTTCTGTGTCACATGATACTTCAGAAATCATTCTAACATGCTGATTTATAATACATTTTGGAAACCGTTGTGCTGCTTCAAATTTTCTTTTTTTTCTTTTTTTTGGGACCTGTGATATTTTTTTATATATTTTTTTTTGGATTCTCTGATTAATGAAAAGTTAAAAAGAACAGCATTTATTTAAAAAAGACAATGCTATACAATGCTATTCAAAAGTTTGGGGTCAGTACATTTTTTCTTTCTTTAATTAATAGACATTAATAGTTTTATTCAGGAGGGATGTGTTAAATAAATAAAAAGTCATAGTAAAGACTTATATTGTTAGAAAAGATTTCTATTTTGAACAAATGCTGCTCTTTTTAACTTTGTATTCATCAAAGAATCAAAGAAAAAAGTATCAAATGTTCCAAAAAACAATATGAAGCAGTTTCAACACTCATAATAAATCAGCATATTAGAATGATTTCTGAAGGATCATGTGACACTGAAAACTGGAGTAATGATGCGGAAAATTCAGCGCTGTGTCACAGAAATAAATTCTATTTTAAAGAATATTAAAATAGGAAACCAATATTAGAAATTGCAATAAGATTTCACAATATTACTGTTTTTTCTGTATTTTTGATCGAATAAATACATCCTTGATGAGCAGAAGAGACTCCCTTAAAAAACATTAAAAATCGTACTGATCTCAAACTTTTGAGCAGCAGTATATATATATTATACCATGGTCTGTCAGAACACTCGATTCTGATTGGCTGGCAGGTATGCATTAAAACCATTTAATGTACAGGTAATTGTGTCGGGTGGTTCTTGGCCTCCACATTGTCCATTAAAATAGTTTAATTCACAGTTAGCCGTGCATCATCCCTTACATGTAATTTTGAAAATGAGCATTACAGTTTTTTTCAATTGCTAACAAGCGTTTACCAATACTTAAAGTGCTTTTTCTAAACTCTTAACACAGCAACACACCAACATCACACAGTTAGCCAATTAGTTCATTTTCTGGCCAAAACCACATTTTGTTAAATAAATACAAACTCTACATTTCAAAATGCTGAATACCTTTTTCTACATATACTAACTCTATCAAAACACAGCAAACCTGATTTAGTCATTCGGTCAAAACATTAGCAGTAGTTTCTATCCAACAGAAACATATAGTCAATCATGGCACAGTGACTGTCAAAATATTAACAGTTGATGGCTTTACAAAAACAGAATCCATTGCGGCGCCCCTGTCTGCATCCACAAAACCAATTCAAAGAGATCTTTTTTACTCTATGTTGTTGATGTAATGAAAAGAGCTTCAACACCTGACTATTCCTCCGAACGGAGACTGGAATCAGCTATTTCTAAATATTTCAGTGATCTGCTACTTAAAAATGCTTATCAGTTGTTACAATATTTTATATAGAGATATTTTTCAATACTTTTGAGCTGCTGTTGTAGCAGAAGTAGAAGCTTTATACTATATTTACAGTTTTTTTCAATTGCTAACAAGCATTGTTCAATGCTGAAACCATATTTTCAAAACTGTTCATACAGTCTGCATTACCAACACAAATCTTGGCCAAACAGTTGATCGCACCTCCAAAACTCACTCAGACCAACAAAACACTTCATATAGGTCTCAAAATAAGCTTGTTTCATCATAAAACTGGGAACAATTCTCATTCAAAAAACATACATTTCATTCATAACGCACTGATTTTAAAAATACTAAAAACAGGGATCATTACATAATCAATGAACTGTTATCTTTGAAGTTTGAATGATTTGTCACATAAGTATTTCATTATTGGATAAGAATAACATCTTTTCATTTTACTAACTGTATTACAGCACAAATAATTTAAAAAAATTTAAATTGCTAACAAGCATTGTTCAATACTGAAACCACATTTTCAAAACTGTTCACACATCCAGCGATACAAAAGTCTATGTAGACCAAACTGTGAATCATTTTTCATTGCTTTCAGACACAATGCATGCAATTTTTCAAAATCCACAAACACTTTTGTAATACATACTCCACAACTTGGCAAAACACTATACATTTTCAGCACATTTTTCAAATGCTAACAAACTGCTTTCAAAACTGATAAAAGCACATTCAAATCAGAACAATGGCAAACTCTGTCCATTTCTGCAGGAAGTACACTAAAATATAAAATCTTAGCAGAATATTTATTATGAAATTGAATAATAATTATTCCAAACATGTTATGTAATGCTCCCTGTTGTTAGTATTTTTTTAGATCAGTGTGTTATGAATGAAATGTATATTTTCTGAATGAGAATTGTTCCTAGTGTTATGATGAAACAAGCTTATTTTGAGACATATGTGAAGTGTTTTGTTGGTCTGAGTGAGTTTTGGAGGTGCGATCAACTGTTTGGCCAAGATTCATGTTGGTAACGCAGACTGTATGAACAGTTTTGAAAATGTGGCTTCAGTATTGAACAATGCTTGTTAGCAATTGTAAATGAGACTAAAAAGATCCATGATTTTGGGTAAGCTTGTATGAAAAGAAAATGTAAGCATTTTAGCAACATGGTAATTGACTGCATATTGTGTGAAAACAACACAAATTGTGCTAATGATATGGTCACAACAAACGGATGTTGTGCTAATTGTGTTTAGAGTTTTAGCAATTTTAGCAAGGATCTTAGCAATTGAAAAAAACTGTAATAAATCTGAAAGAAAGTCACATACTTCCTATGTTGTTCATTAGTCTTGTACCAAATAACCACTTCCGTAATCTTCACTTTCCTCACCTGGTCCTTGATATGTAAATATTTCCCAATAGCTTTACTGCTTATCCACATAATGGCTTACATGTGATTAATTAAAGCCTAGGAATCTGTGCTGTTCAAAGGAGTCCTCATTAATATGGAACATACTTGGAGAAGTTGAAGTGCAGAGGCCCTAATGTCTTCTTCATCTCAAATTGACAGACACACAAACAAACCTCTCCATATTTAACATGATTCTTCCTGCCTCTTATATAACGGACTGCAGCCAGGTTACAGTCATTGTGTCCTTACGTAAGGTGGGAAGGAAGGGAGAGACGATTGGAAGGGACTGCAAGACCAACCCTTCACCCTTTTCTTTCAAGTTTGATTATTAATTTAATGAGGGCAAAGGCAAAGAAAAAGACAAAGAACATAATTGCTATGAGTGCAGGAAAAATGTGTTCAATTTGGAGTAACTCTTGGAGACTCTTTTATTGTAGATCTGTTTGTCTGAAGTATCATTAGTAGTAGTTTTGTTCTTGTTCTTCATGAAAGTACATTTGGTTCTTATTTTGACCATGCAAAAAGAATTGATATGAAACTAATTAGATATGATGATACAGTTCACTCAGGAAAAAAAGAAAGAAAGTCGTTCCAAATCTGTTTGACTTTGTCTTTCCTGGAACACAAAAGTTTAACCCAACATTATGGCTAGTTTTACTTAACTCAACTATTGTTTAAAACTTACTATATGACTGGCTTAAAATGAACCCAAAATAGGTCAATTAAAAATCAGACATATAATTACTATAGGCATCAGCAATAATCAAAAGGTGAAAATGTATTAATGTTTTTATTTCAATATTTCATACTGACATTATTTCATTTCCAACCTATTTTGCATTCATTTTAAGTAAAAAACCCAGCACATTTAACCCAACCACTGGGTCAAAACAACCCAATCGCTGAGTTTGTCCATATTTCACCTAGCGCTGGGTTATTTTTAACCCAGCATTTTTAATAGTTAAAAAAATTCCTTCACCCTCCCTGCCTTCATCTATTCACATTGTACTTTTGTCTCTGAACCTCATCACCATCACTAGTGGCAGCTGTTCACCGTTGTCTCTTGGTAACATCTCAGCATGAGTAGATTCCTTACTGTTTTATCTATGTTTTTTGTCACTTTAGATTTTCAAAGCAATCTTTACACACAGAAGGGCACTTCTGTTTTCTGCTAATGATGTACTGCAGAAATGGGCTATAGGAATAATGTATTAACAGAATATGGTGCTATAATACTTCACAATGCTGTACACAATATATGAAAATAAAATTATTATGGCATAATATATTAAAAAACCTTTATTTCACATGGATCTAGACAAATGTTTAAAAAAATCTTGTCTGTAGCGAAGTCATTAAATGTGCCATGTAAACTTTGCCTAAATTTTGAAGACAAGCTGCAATGAGAAATGCATTGTACTACAATTTAGCATTACATGCAGCATGGAAATGATACTGTGTGTCAACAACTGTGGATCGCTTTCAGATTGCATTCAAACTGCGACCTAGACCAACATTTCAAGCAGATCTGATGTAGTATAAAACACTTTCACATCAACCAAACATGAACTCTGATGACAAATGGACTGGGGTCAGCGTGAAAGCATCATGATTTACATCAATTTGCATACCGAGCTGTGATTGGTCTCGTCTTGCGCATTTTCAACCATTTATAGCTGCCTTTACGCTGCACTGTGATCATGTTTTGATTCTTACGTGCAGTAGACAGCAAAGACGTGTGCTGAGTGTCATGACAACGCTCTGATGCAAACTCATCTACGCAGAACCACAGCCTAAAACCTAAACTTCTAATTAACTTTCATGCTATTCTGTTGCTGCCTTGAAGAACTGGTATTTCCTTCAGAAAATGCAAATCCCCTACCCCTCTCTTTCAATTCTAAGCCTGAGTGTGGCAGACCAACAAATGGAGTGGAGAGATTTCAGTAACAGTTACCAAATGTCTAAGGAACAAACAGTCCAGTCCTCATTCTCTCTACTTCCTGTATGACAGTTTAGTTCCTTTCATGTCTTGTTTAGAGTGAGAATACTAAGAGCATAACACCTGCGAGCGTTACATCAATACAACCTATTTTCTGACACTAGAGTAAGACAGAAGTGGCTGAAAATTTATTCTAATTATGTCTCTATGTTCCCTCTGTGACTTTCTCAGTCGCTTAAAATTGCTGGTTGCCGTGGAGCCTGCCGTCATTGTGATGTGGTGGATGACTGCAGGAAGAGGACACTGAATCTATATTAGCGAGGATGACGAACCAAAAAATAATATCTGTGTAAAAAAATGCTCAGAGATCTGAGCTCCTCACGCGATCGCATTAGTATTCTGCTCGTTCAGTCACCGTCTGATCCTCAGACCTCTACGTAAATCTCCTGTTCTCTCATTCCTCCTCCTCATCTAGCTTTTCTGCGTGGACCAGAGCTGTGCATCCGGTTTTATGGAGCTAGAAAAATGAAAAATTGATTTTTAGAACTTACAGTGCGAATTCATCTTCAACACATATATATACATATACATACATGCATATAATATATATATATATATATATACACACACACACATACATACAGCTAATTACACTAGACATTGTGAATTTAAATAGACAAAATGTATTTTGTATTTTTAGACATAAAATGTCTAAAATATATATAAATATGTATGTATATATAGTATATATATATATATATATATATATATATATATATATACATATACACACACACACACAACACACACAGTATATATATATATATATATATATATATAAATAATTCTATTGAAATTCACAAAATTCAAAACTAAGAAAAAATTATAAATAATAAAACACACACATACACAAAATGTATATATGACAAATGTCTAAACTTCATATTTATAAAATTCCAATCTCTTTGTTATTTTCTAGCTCCATAATGTTTGGGCCAGGTGGTTTTGTTCACGTCTGAATAATTAACAGGCTCTTTGGTATTCTGGGTGAGACATGAATCAAGAAACAGGCTTCATTATGATGAAAATGCTTCCCTGCTTTCGTCTGGTGGCTGGGCCGACAGTTCTACCTGAGACTGAGTCCAAACAATGCCAAGTCCAGCGGGACTGCTGGTTCTGACAACACACAGACACACAATGGCAGAGCAATAAATTGAACGTGTTTATTCTTGTTGAACCAGTATGCACAAACACAATCTCCCTATGCTCTCCTAGCAACACAATTATACGTCTTCCCAGAATCCTCTGCTGAACTGCACCATTTAGTTTTATGTTTAAAACCCCATGCACTCAAAAGGGTTGCGTCATGTTGTGAACTTCAAAAGCAAGCCGACTTTGCATAATTCTCATACACATTATTCCACGTACTATGTTTTGGCATGAGGAGCCATTTTTTGCTTATCAGTCTCATAAAAAAGAACGATTAGACAATGTGTACGTCTTTGTGAAAGACACAGGGAGGGATAAAGGCCAGAGCGAGAGAAAAAGCGAGAGAGAGTGATCGTGAGTTCTATTGTAGCCCAGGAAAGCAGAACAGCACAGTGTGCTTTTGAGTGGATGCGGGTTGCTCTGATGAGTCACGAGAAGAGGGAGAGAGAAAGCACCACCCCCAGTCGACTCTCTTCCTGTTAGACGCACAGAAGGAAAATATCCTGGCCAGCCCACACAAACAGGAAAATCGGAAGTTGACTGATAATGACAGCGTGAGTGGAGCAGCATATACACCTGAATCAACAGACAATAACAAGAAGAGTCCTTTTATCCACAGATTGCTGCTAGAACGATCATGTGTGCTTAATTGAATTGTTTGCTGCTGTGAATATCACATGTATTCAATAACACAGGATAACCATAATATCCTCAATTAATGAAGCCCATGTAGGGATTATGGATGCCTGTTTTCACCTCAGAATAGCAAAGAAGAGAGAGAAAAAAAAATGAAATAAAGTCACATTGTGGGATATGAGTTTATGAGACTGCTATGAGACATGAGTCACAACCACAAGATATGAAGTCAGTAAAAGAATTAAGGCCTGTTCACACCAAGAACGATAACTATATTGACGTCCAAACTCATGGATGATAACGTTTTATTATATGTAGTTCCCTAGTAAAAAAAGTAATATACTTAAAATACATTTATTTCATTCTTCAAAATCTTATCAACATATTTACAGACATTTCGCTCGAGACTTACTGATATAAAAATGATAATTAAACTTTATTTGGAGTATTACTTGTGCACAATGCACATTTCTTAATATTAAGCATAAAATGTGTTTTAATGTCACTATTGATGAGGATTATATAATCTTTAAATAATATCAGTCTTTCAATGCAAGATATTTAAAGTGTACCTAAAGTATACTTGCAATAGTTCCACTTTTGCACAATCAAATATACTTCAGTATATCTTTAGTTGAACTTCAGAACTACTTCCATACAATTAAAGTGCATTAAGTACAAAATTAGCTGTTAGCAGACTTTAAGTATACCAGTTTAGTATACTAAAGGTACAATTGCAGGGTATTTGTATTAAGTACATAAGTATATAAATGCATTTGTAGTATACTGTAAGGTCCACAAATTTGGTCCAAGGACGGTATCCAATCGTGGGTGAAGGTTTCCTGCGCGTTCGGCCTTTTCAGCGCAAAATTGTTCAGTCTAGGTTAACTTCAAATCTGACTCCATTTTAATATCTAATCTGACTCCATTTTAATATCTAATCTGACTCCATTTTATTATAACATCGAATTTAGGTTGAAATGCAAATTGGTTGTTTGTCTATTTCTAATTAGTATTCTTCTGATATTTGATTATTCTGGTGACTCTTTACTTTATATTTACTCGTTCATTCAGGTGCTCATGTCTCTAACAAGGATACAACATATTCTACTAGAGTCAATAATTACAGAGTAAAACAGAATAAGATCAAATGTAACAATTTATTATCAGTCAGGTAAATATGTATTATGTCAATTACATAGCCAATTCAGAGATATCAGATCATATCAATACAAAACATCGAATTCTCAAAGATAAATCTACGAGTAAAAGATGCATACCTGACTTTATAGAAATACATAGTGTGAAGTATAGAGACACCACACTACGGGCTTCTGGCTACAGATCGCCCGATCCTTTTGCAACACTTCCTTAAGTACCCCAGAACAAGACCAACATCCCCGAGATGGAGACAGGAGCTAACGATTGGAATTTGCATTGACGAGTTAACACCTTTTGGGACAAAAGGTAATTTTGCATGGAAACCACTTGAAACTGACCTGCCCTCGACAGTATGCAAAATCTCTCTAAACTCTTAGGATCTGTATTACCTTTTAGTTTACTTCTTATAAGAATAAGACCATTGTACCAGTTGCCCTGAGACAATTCAAATGATACCAAACATGACTGTTAATATCACTTGCATTAATGTAGAACATTATATTCCACTATTGACCATTCTGAGTGAGTTGAGTGAAGGATGGGTGAGGGAAGGAAGGGGTTGAAAATGCACTGATGCATATGTGAGAGGCGTTTTCCTGCATTTTCTCTCAGTGGGATGTGGAGACAGATGTCTGTATGTTAATACACCGTGTTGGTGTTGTCCATCTCAGAAGTTCAAAGTGTCTGAGGTTCTGTAATTCTTACAGTTTCCTCCCTTTGACCACGTGGGTCAATTCCATATGATTCCCAAAGAGGTCACTTGTCAGACACTTGTGGTCCTTGTGATGTAGTATTTGCAGTTGTAGAGGCCTTTAGAAAGGCCTTTGTGTACACCAGTCTCAGCAGGTGCATGTAGCTTGAATTCAGCAGGTGGATGAATGGGTTCAGGTTTTCATATGTCTGGTTGAGGACAACCCGTGTGCATAGTTCATTGAATCAATCCAGGCCTTTTACTGCTTGACGAGTCGTTCCATCATGGAGAAACTTCTGTCTCTAGTGACACCTTCCTAGGACTTTCTTGCCTCTTTTGTTGAATCTTGTCACCTCAATTGTACAGATTGCTGGGCAGACTCCAACAGGTGAAGGGTTCTCGCTGGTTACACACTGCTTTGTGTGAGACATTTAAACAGCATCTTAATGACTTCACGATTGAACAATGATGAACTTTATGTCATTGAAAATGAGAAGAAAGCTGTGAGATTTGGTACAAGAACTTATAACAAAGCAAAAAACATACGGTAGGTTCATGTCAACAAGTGCAAATGGTACGTTGGGTCTCAGGTGTCTTTTGAGGTCTCATTTCATAAGGTGGTCCCATTTTAAAATAGCCAATTCCTCACTACCACTCTGATGGATTTTAATGGTAGTGGAATTAAAGAATGCTTGGTCTGAGTGGCTCAAATGAAAAGTAGCAAAAAGTCAGTGTAACTTACATATTTATAAAGTTGGTATGCATCATTAAAACATGACAATAATAATAATATTAAATATTCAATCCCAATTACAAAGGTATAGACATATATAGTTCTCCAATGCAAGTCACCTAAGATTTCAAGGTAGTGATCTAAAGTGTGCTTAGGTTTTATACAAGAATGGAGATCCTGGATCCCTTGTAATAGTGTGTGTGTGTGTGTGTGTGTGTGTGTGTGTTTGTGTGTGTGTGTCATGCAAGCTAAGTCACATTCGATGCCATAGTCAAATTGTACATTTTGTAGCTGATCAACAGAAGTGTCCGCACTCCATGTTTAATCATTTTGATAATGTTTCTGTTATTAGTGATCTGTTGGGAAACCAGCGGGCCCTCTGGTTTGCCAAGACATCCCAATAACCTTTTGAATTTTCATGGCAGATTTGCCTTGTTCATAATTTAACATCATCGATTTGTGACGGTAATCATGCATATGTATATTAGGTGCTTCCCATGAGATGACGGTTGTAAATAGCAATTATTATGTGTCTTTCTTTAGATTGTCATCATGGGATTAGCTCTACTGTCCTATGTGTGTGAAGCTATGTTGTTCTGTTAGTGTGAAGATGGACAATAGGTCTTTAGTGGAGTACCATATTTGAAATCTAAGCCATCACTGTCTTCTGTGATGCGTAGTGTTCAGACTGGTTAGTATAGATGAGGTGATGATGCAAATGTGTGTGCTCTGTGCTCATGTCTGGGAGATGGGTGGAGTCTAATCTCTAACAATCTGTGTTGCAAAATTTAGTTCGGTGCTAATCCGGAAGGCCATGTAGAGATTTGTGTGGTAATGTACTATTGTGAAGTGTGAATGGCCTCTTGAAGAGTCGTTGCACCCATCTCTCGCAATTTCAGGTTATATTCTGACAATTCCGCTGTCCTGGTTTGATGTAGCTGGAATCAGGTGCTTTCCTGGTATCTCACTTTCAAGGAATTGCAGTGGTCAACCTGAGACAGAAACAAATACTGAGAGAACCCAGTTAATTTTGAGTATTTTTCACCTCCCTTTCATTATTTTTTCTAGTAAATTTAGAAAATCAGTTGGTGTTTAACTGTGGAATATTAATGCTAATCAGTCCTTCTGATCAGATTAATTTTTGGTTGGTGTTACCCAGCGAAGAATGAATTGGTTTGCTATCGCTTGTGCCACACTATTAAAATGAAGACACATCTCCTCCCTCTTGGCACTGGGTAGCATATCAATCTGCAACAAGATCTAAGTTGTCACAAATTGCATTCACGTGTTAATTCATTTGAATATGAAAAAGGTGTTGAGGAGTTTGAGCAGGTTCAGAGCTGATGCAATGCACAGTCATTGTTTTACGTTTCCAAGGCCTATTTATTTCATTTGGTCTTGCTGGTCATTTTCATTGTTAAGACAATTGTGAAAACATTCTGTGGCCATATAGCAATTCTATGCTCCTGTACCTGGTTTAACTGCAGCTATGGAAAATAGCAGAGTGTACCACTCAGGAGACAAACAAATTTAACATAGATAGACACACATGCAACTTAAAATTGCTATGTAATTCCAGTATAACAGTTATTCCAATTTCACAGAAGACACACGGTCTAGTATGCATGTAGCATCTACAACCTTAAACCTAAGTGTTTTTCGCACACTTACAGTAAAGCAGTCATGTGTTTTTAAAGAATAAACTCAACTAGTCTATGTGTACATGTAGTAGCACAAACATCTATGATGTGTGTTATATGCACATTGTGTTTAGCACAATTACAAATTTGAAAATAAAACAGGATCATTGAAATTGGGATATTTACATATTAAACTCATCGCTATTAAGCTGCTAACCCACTAGCAAGTGAAGTCAGTATCTGGAAGCCTTGTGTGAGCAATGCAGTTAACTCACTAAGAGTTTTACCTGAGGATGACTTGTTACATGTAAACAATTGATCTTTGCCTTTAGAAAGTGATTTCC
The DNA here is from genome assembly GCF_012432095.1 of Onychostoma macrolepis. NCBI lineage: Eukaryota > Metazoa > Chordata > Actinopteri > Cypriniformes > Cyprinidae > Onychostoma > Onychostoma macrolepis. The sequence continues at coordinate 20,015,282 of NC_081162.1, forward strand.
TATGTTTCAGAAAATAAGGTGGAGGTCTACTCCTTCCCAGTGCCCAACATTTTTCTTCTGTATGGCCTATTTTGTGACAGGAACTACAAAACCTGCTGTCTTTGCCATAGGGTTGTCTGCTGTGTTCTCCTGAAGTTTGAGGTTTTTCATGACTCCCTAATGCTTCTCTTACACCATGCATTCTGGTACATGACTCTGTGCCATTATTGTGCTGCATCACCTTAAGAACTGAAACTGGCACGCTATCTTGAGCAGTGGCACATGCTTTCCCTGAACTAAGAGTTCTAGAGTCATCACAGCAAGTCACCTCTTCCAAGAAGTGGACATGCTTTTCAGCCCCATTTCTGTTAGAATAATTTGTGCTTTTCTCTTCTGTTAACCCCTGTGCAGATGCAATATTGAGGGCCTTTGATTTCCATCTGTTTTCTATCCTCGAACCCCAATCTACTATCGTTCTGAACGTGTTTTCGGACGGATCTACTCCGTTTGACAATGCATTTTGGACTGGAGTGCCAGCATTGTTCTTTATGAGTTGTAATAACGGTTCGTGATCACGGCTTGCAGTTTCTAGACCGGAATGTTCTTTGTATGTCACCCACAGACGTTCAGCGTATGTTTCAAACGGTTCATTGCTTCCCTGTTTAATTTCTAGTATCCTGCTCCAATCCGCGGTCGTTGGTCCCTCATATCTAGCAATGCTTGTTTTAATCGTTCATAGATACTTTCGTCGGTTTCATTATTATTTCGTTTGATTATGTCACCGGATTTCATCTCTGGGCTTAGTTTCGATCTTAGTTCTTCAGGGATCGTAAGGAGTGCTATTTGCCACACATCTCTAGTTTCTAGTTTAAACACTGTAGCCTGTAACATCAGTGTTTCCCAGTAGGGTTGGAATGGCCCTCTTTTGGGCATCATTCCCACGATTTGTTTGTGTTTTGTACACTCTTCGCATGTTAATGGACGGCTAATTGTGGTTATTTCATCGTTAGCGTTAGTCATGGTTTTAGTACAGCGACTCTGATTGATTTGGGTGGTCTTTCGCTGGGTTTTGCTCTTGCTTTGATCGGACTTCGCTGATTTCGTTCTTCATGTCTCTGAACGGGAGCTCGGTTACGAGTTTCTCTCCGTGTCCGACTCCCTAACGCAGCAACATCATCATCATCATCGCTATCACTGTTTTCCTCAGAATCAAAAGTTTCATCCAGTGCTGCTTTCTTTACTGCAGCCACCGGGAAGCCTGCATTATCACAGCAGTCTTCAAGGGCTGATATATAATTATTGCCGGCTTTGAGTTTCTTTTGGAGCGCATCTATTTTTCTTGCCATGTTTTCACTTTTTCTTGCCCAACCTTGTCTTTCGTATATAAACGCCTCGACCTGTGCTCTAAGCTTTTGTAATTCATCCGAGCGTGCTTTCTCGATTTCTTTGATACTCTCTATCATGCGTTCATTTTCGGCTAATGTTTCTAGGTCGTTTTTCCTAAGCAAGTAGACGATGGCAGCTGTTGTTTTTTTATATTTTGATTTAGATGCCAATTTTTCTCCTTCGGCCAAAAACCAAGATATGATTTCGTTGTTTTTCCACTTAAGGTTTAATCCTTTATCGTTTAAACGAAGGAGGGTGTCTTTTATTTGTAAGGCTTGAATTTCCATGATCTCCTGATCTACACTGGCGCTGTACTGTCCCTGAAAAGTCATGTTTCCCAGCTAGTTTTCTTCCCACGGTTCTACGGTCTCCGGTCTAACAATGGGTATGTCGACCCGTTCTAAAATGTCTATATGTGAGATGCAAAAAGCTTTCCCTGACTCTTCTAAAAATAAAAGGAACGAACTTACCACAGCAGTTGTAGACAGGGAAGAAGGAGCTCAAGCCTCATATCCTCGGTGTGAATGAAACCAAAATTCGCGCTGGAAAGACGTCACTCGCCTAGGTAGGGAGATCACGGAGGTTGGTCACCACTGTAAGGTCCACAAATTTGGTCCAAGGACGGTATCCAATCGTGGGTGAAGGTTTCCTGCGCGTTCGGCCTTTTCAGCGCGCAAAATTGTTCAGTCTAGGTTAACTTCAAATCTGACTCCATTTTAATATCTAATCTGACTCCATTTTAATATCTAATCTGACTCCATTTTATTATAACATCGAATTTAGGTTGAAATGCAAATTGGTTGTTTGTCTATTTCTAATTAGTATTCTTCTGATATTTGATTATTCTGGTGACTCTTTACTTTATATTTACTCGTTCATTCAGGTGCTCATGTCTCTAACAAGGATACAACATATTCTACTAGAGTCAATAATTACAGAGTAAAACAGAATAAGATCAAATGTAACAATTTATTATCAGTCAGGTAAATATGTATTATGTCAATTACATAGCCAATTCAGAGATATCAGATCATATCAATACAAAACATCGAATTCTCAAAGATAAATCTACGAGTAAAAGATGCATACCTGACTTTATAGAAATACATAGTGTGAAGTATAGAGACACCACACTACGGGCTTCTGGCTACAGATCGCCCGATCCTTTTGCAACACTTCCTTAAGTACCCCAGAACAAGACCAACATCCCCCGAGATGGAGACAGGAGCTAACGATTGGAATTTGCATTGACGAGTTAACACCTTTTGGGACAAAAGGTAATTTTGCATGGAAACCACTTGAAACTGACCTGCCCTCGACAGTATGCAAAATCTCTCTAAACTCTTAGGATCTGTATTACCTTTTAGTTTACTTCTTATAAGAATAAGACCATTGTACCAGTTGCCCTGAGACAATTCAAATGATACCAAACATGACTGTTAATATCACTTGCATTAATGTAGAACATTATATTCCACTATTGACCATTCTGAGTGAGTTGAGTGAAGGATGGGTGAGGGGAAGGAAGGGGTTGAAAATGCACTGATGCATATGTGAGAGAGGCGTTTTCCTGCATTTTCTCTCAGTGGGATGTGGAGACAGATGTCTGTATGTTAATACACCGTGTTGGTGTTGTCCATCTCAGAAGTTCAAAGTGTCTGAGGTTCTGTAATTCTTACAATACTTAGTATGAAATGTATTTTAAATACATTTTAGTATATATTTTTTTCACTAGGGTTATGTCATCTGACCGAGCTCATTAAAGTCTGGTGGATTCTGACTGGCTGTCAGATTGGTTGTTTTTATGGTTCATCAGCTGAAAAAAAAAAAAATAATATTTCTGAAAGTGATTACAGCTATCTCGTACCTCTGTGTCATTATTGTTATACATTAGACGTGTAACGATAATGTGTTGTCTGAACTTCCGTATTTTTATAGAATTACAATTATTATTAAAAAATTTAAAAAAAATTATTCACTCAGTAAATTTCAGAAAGAAACAAAGAAGCACACTGAACTAAATTTTAAATTATGAAGCAAAGAAACTAAAATATTTTCTTGTAAAATGTACTCCAATAATCTTTGTTTTATTTGTTAACTTAGGCATTTTTTACAGTGTATATTTATCCTAAATGTAAATGGAATTTTTGAACCATATTCCTTCAAAATATCCTATGGGTTTTTAAAATAATTGTTAGCAGATCTGTTTACATGAACTAGATTTTTACAGAAACCAGATACGAGTACAAATATGAGTGAATGCCCATGCCAGTCACAGCCAATGATATGATGCTAATTGGTTGCTAAGTGTTCTGTGCTGTTTTAAGCCCATTTCTATACAGTTGCTATAGGGACTTCTGGGTCATTGCTAGGTTGCTATGTAGTTGCCTACCCATCTTCAAATCTCTACAATATTCTGTTATATACACAAGTAGACTATTCTCCATCAGTGTAAGGTTCTGCTGCCCATTTTATCATCCAAAAATTGCAAATCTGTTTGCCCAGAAAAGTAGTACGATTTGAGATATAGTTCATGTCCACAGTACAAAAGCACAAGTTTCTAATTTTAATACTTAGAGGTTCTTTCAAATCGCTAACCCTATGTATGAGCAATAGTGATGCTCGCCTTGGCAATCATCACTAATACAGTACAAAGCGAGGAACATTGTATATAATCGGTGACCAAGCTTTGTAAATAATAATGAAAAAAATTGTATGTGGGGGAGGGGGATTGACTAATGTTAGTGTTTACCTTATCTGTAAATACTAGACAGCTTGAAGACAGGAGCGTTGATTGCGGTTTGTTTGTGTGTGTGTGTGTGTGTGTGTGTGTGTGTGTGTGAGTGAGCGAGCATGTGCTCGTCTGAAGTACTCTCACTCACTCTCTCTCTCTGCGTCATTTCTGACACCTGTTTCCTGCCCCTGCCACACTTCTGTATGACCCTTATCCACCCACTGCAAACCATAACAATCCCCGGCTCTCCTGCCGCCCTGCACTGCTGTGCTTCATGCTGAGGCTCACTGACTCACGGTCTGCCGTGGGAGACACATCGGCTTTCCGCTGCATACTGCGCTTCTGAGTTAACAGAAATGAGGACAGAAACACGTAGTTTAGCAGTTTAGAAAATGAGCTGTGATTACGGAGAAATTTACATAGTCAATCACGGCTTAATTACAATCACACATAAAAGGAAATGTGTTCCTGAGAGGATGATTGCTGGCAGCTACTCTTTTCACACATGACTGGCACATTGCTACACTGACATCAATGTACTCATTTATTTTTTTGTTATTTCATTCAAACCCAGTTACAAAAATTTCCAGATAAAAAAAAAATACAACATTTATTGTCTCCTGTAAAACCATTCCTAGACTTTTCTATTTTCACAAGAAGATATGAGTACCCTGCAAATTAATTAATGCTAAGTTTAAGCAGTGGTTGCCACTGTGTTGCTATGTGGTTGCTAAGGCATTCAGTGTTTACTAGGGCACTGAGACACAATAGTAAAGGTTTTCTGAGTGGTTTGTAATATGTAATTTTGTGTGTGAAAAGTAATGCATTACGTTACTTTTGCATTACTTTTTGGACCTGTTTACACTAGGTCACTTCATGCATTTTTTGCGCTATCCGATTGTGAAAAGACCAGGTGAAAATGCCCTCCAAAATGCTTTCGAGGCGGATTTAAATCCAATTGCTCAAACCACTTCAGGAGGTGGTCTGGGCTGCATTCCAGATGAAACTGGAAATGTTTTTTAAAATTTGAATGAAATGAAAGCTAAAAGACTTTCAAATCACATGAGCAAATATTTTATTCACAATAGAACATAGATAACATAACTCTGCTTAAACAGAGAAATTTTTCTTAAAATAGTTGGGACGGGGGCATGTTTACCATGGTGTAGCATCTCCTCTTCTTTTCAAAACAGTTTGAAGACGTCTGGGCATCGAGGTTATGAGTTTCTGGAGTTTTGGTGTTAGATTTTGTTCCCATTCTTGCCTGATATACAGTGAGGAAAATAAGTATTTGAACACCCTGCTATTTTGCAAGTTCTCCCACTTAGAAATCATGGAGGGGTCTGAAATTGTCATCGTAGGTGCATGTCCACTGTGAGAGACATAATCTAAAAAAAAAAATCCAGAAATCACAATGTATGATTTTTTAACTATTTATTTGTATGATACAGCTGCAAATAAGTATTTGAACACCTGTCTATCAGCTAGAATTCTGACCCTCAAAGACCTGTTAGTCTGCCTTTAAAATGTCCACCTCCACTCCATTTATTATCCTAAATTAGATGCACCTGTTTGAGGTCGTTAGCTGCATAAAGACACCTGTCCACCCCATACAATCAGTAAGAATCCAACTACTAACATGGCCAAGACCAAAGAGCTGTCCAAAGACACTAGAGACAAAATTGTACACCTCCACAAGGCTGGAAAGGGCTACGGGAAATTGCCAAGCAGCTTGGTGAAAAAGGTCCACTGTTGGAGCAATCATTAGAAAATGGAAGAAGCTAAACATGACTGTCAATCTCCCTCGGACTGGGGCTCCATGCAAGATCTCACCGTGGGGTCTCAATGATCCTAAGAAAGGTGAGAAATCAGCCCAGAACTACACGGGAGGAGCTGGTCAATGACCTGAAAAGAGCTGGGACCACCGCTTCCAAGGTTACACTAAGACGTCATGGTTTGAAATCATGCATGGCACGGAAGGTTCCCCTGCTTAAACCAGCACATGTCCAGGCCCGACTTAAGTTTGCCAATGACCATTTGGATGATCCAGAGGAGTCATGGGAGAAAGTCATGTGGTCAGATGAGACCAAAATAGAACTTTTGGTCATAATTCCACTAAACGTGTTTGGAGGAAGAAGAATGATGAGTACCATCCCAAGAACACCATCCCTACTGTGAAGCATGGGGTGGTAGCATCATCTTTGGGGTGTTTTTCTGCACATGGGACAGGGCGACTGCACTGTATTAAGGAGAGGATGACCGGGGCCATGTATTGCGAGATTTTGGGGAACAACCTCCTTCCCTCAGTTAGAGCATTGAAGATGGGTCGAGGCTGGGTCTTCCAACATGACAATGACCCGAAGCACACAGCCAGGATAACCAAGGAGTGGCTCTGTAAGAAGCATATCAAGGTTCTGGCGTGGCCTAGCCAGTCTCAGACCTAAACCCAATAGAGAATCTTTGGAGGAGCTCAAACTCCGTGTTTCTCAGCGACAGGCCAGAAACCTGACTGATCTAGAGAAGATCTGTGTGGAGGTGGGCCAAAATCCCTCCTGCAGTGTGTGCAAACCTGGTGAAAAACTACAGGAAACGTTTGACCTCTGTAATTGCAAACAAAGGCTACTGTACCAAATATTAACATTGATTTTCTCAGGTGTTTAAATACTTATTTGCAGCTGTATCATACAAATAAATAGTTAAAAAATCATACATTGTGATTTCTGGATTTTTTTTTTTAGATTATGTCTCTCACAGTGGACATGCTCCTACGATGACAATTTCAGACCCCTCCATGATTTCTAAGTGGGAGAACTTGCAAAATAGCAGGGTGTTCAAATACTTATTTTCCTCACTGTAGGTTTCCAGCTGCTGAAGAGTTCGTGGTCGTCTTTGACGTATTTTTCAATTAATGATGTGCCAAATGCTGCCTGCAGGCAGGCCAATTCAGCACCCAGACTCTTCTACTACGAAGCCATGCTGTTGTAATAGCTGCAGTATGTAGTTTTGCATTGTCCTGCTGAGATAGATGTTGTCTGGAGGGGAGCATTTGTTGCTTTAAAACCTTTATATACCTTTCAGCATTAATAGTGCCTTCTAAAACATGCAAGCTGCCCATACCGTATGCACTTATGCACCCCCATACCATCAGAGATGCTGACTTTTGAACTGAACGCTGATGACACGCTGGAAGGTCTCTCTCCTCTTTAGCCCGGAGGACACGGCATCTGTGATTTCCAACAAGAATGTCAAATTTGGACTCGTCTGACCATAGAACACTTTTCCACTTTGAAACGGTCCATTTTAAATGATCCTTGGCCCACAGGAATGACAGCGCTTCTGGACCATGTTCACATTTGGCTTCCTTTTTGCATGATAGAGCTTTAGTTGGCATCTGAGGTTGGCACGGCGGATTGTGTTTACCAACAGTGGTTTCTGGAAGTATTCCTGGGCCCATTTAGTAATGTCAATGACAGAATCATGCCGATGAGTGATGCAGTGTCGTCTGAGGGCCCGAAGACCACGGGCATCCAACAAAGGTCTTCAGCCTTGTCCCTAACGCACAGAGATTTCTCCAGTTTCTCTGAATCTTTTGATGATGTTATGCACTGTAGATGATGAGATTTGCAAAGCCTTTGCAATTCGACATTGAGGAACGTTGTTTTTAACATATTCCACTATCTTTTTACGCACTCTTTCACAGATTGGAGAACCTCTGCCCATCTTTACTTCTGAGAGACTCTGCCTCTAAGACATCCCTTTTATAGCTAATCATGTTACAGACCTGATGTCAATTAACTTAATTAGTTGCTAGATGTTCTCCCAGCTGAATCTTTTCAGAATTTCTTGCTTATTCAGCCCTTTGTTGTCCCCGTGCCAACTTTTTTGAGACCTATAGCAGGCATCAAATTTGAAATTAGCTCATTTAGTGGATAAAAGTGTACAATTTCTCTGTTTAAACATTTATGTTCTCTATCTTCCATTGTGAATAAAATATTGGCTCATGCGATTTGAAAGTCTTTTAGTTTTCATTTTATTCAAATTTAAAAAACGTCCCAACATTTCCGGAATTCGGGTTGTAATAAACTTGTGAGATGTGTTATAGTCAGATATGGCACGGCTAGTGCAACACGCATTGCTGCTTGCTTTATTGTTTTTTTTAATAATAATAAAAAAACAAAAAAAACAAGTTATATTTAAAAGTTAAAAGGTTAAATGGGTTAGGTTAAATAGGTTAAAAGTTATATTTTTGGCAACTAAAGGCCCTTTCACACCAAAAGTGAAATGAATAAGGCTCAGGCTGTAGGAAGAGCATCTGCCTCTGCACCTCATTCCTAATTTCTCAGTGAATAAATGGGAAAACAAACTAACCTGCATTACTTATTTGAAAAAGGTTGATGTACTCTGTATTTCATTATAAATTTAAAAAGTAATGCGTTACTTTACTAGTTACTTTGAAAAAGCTATCTTATTACGTAACTTGCGTTACTTGTAATGCAATCCCCCAACACTGGTTACTGCTAATGTAACAGAGGCCAGCTGGTAAGAGCTGTGCAGGTGAACCTCACTTCCCTGATCTCAAAACGCGCACTATCGACTGAGTGATTCAGAGTGGTTTGCTATGTAGTTGCAAAGGTTTCCAAACTGCTTTTTACATGTTGAAGTGAATAGTGCGCCACTCAGTTGATAGTGCACCTTTAGAGATCAGGGAAGTGAGGTTCATCTGCACAGCTCTTACCAGCTGGCCAGAGTGGATCCTAGTACATTTCTACTGTATGTGGTAAGTAAAGGTTTTGAGTTTTTTTTTTTTTAAACATGTTGCTGTGTAGCACCATTGAATTGCCATTTTTGAAGGGTGTGCATGTGCATAAATGTGTAAGGGAAGCCTGGAATAGGACATAAAGCGAAACTGTGATGAATAAAACATCAAATGAGGCAAAAGGACAAGGAAAAAAAAAAAAGAGTAGTCATCATGTGCCGTGTTCGTTCCAGCAGCATTTTTGAGAACTTGAATCAATTAATTAGTAAAATTATTTCTTCACCAACCATGCATGACGTCATTAATGACCGTCCTATAATATTGAACCAATGTGGTTCAAATGATGGAGGTGCGACCATGTTTGGGAAACATTTGTGACTATCTGGTTAGTTTCTGAAACAATGCATCATACTATGGTGGTTGAGCAGTGAGTTATGTTGTATGGGAAATGCACCCCTGGGTGGTTTTTAGAGCATTGTTATGTGGTCGCTAAGCCACATAATTTGACAAATGCAAAGCAGTTTCCAAAATGTTACAGAAATATCAACAACAGTAACTATTTTGTTGAAAACTATGGTTGCAAAGGTAATGGCATATACAATATAATCTCATATACAAACACAATTGAAGAGTATTGTCGCTATGAATGCCATTTTGTGAGAGGAAGTGTAGCTCTTCACTGTTACAAATTAACATTCTTTGGCTTCCTGAACCAGATTCAGAATTCGCTTTGTTTAGTTTTGTTAGCCAAGCCAAACGAACCATATATGCTAAAAGTGTAGCCACTTCTTGAGCCCTCCAAATGCAGAGAAGATAAACGTTTCACAAATGTGCTTACACAAGTGTCTCACTATTTACATGAAGTTTATGAAGTATATAAAGCTGCTGAACCCGCTCCCGGTGTATGTTTGTTTTTTTCACAGTTTCCAAGCACCTGAGCTGGCATCCCATAGTGCCAGCCAAAGAGTACTTCATAAGCACGGCTGTTAGAACATCAGTTTATTGAAAGATAAAGCCTCTGGCCACAGTCTCTGAGCTCGCAAACCAGATGTGACACACTGACACGGCACAACGGCTCCAGGTGATTTTTCAGCGTTTCAGTTGCTGTTTGAATTGTGTGTCATTTGAGGGAGGGGGGGGGGGGGGGCTTGAACATGTCTGTTCCTGACACATCCTTCTCAGACCTTAATGAGGAAGATCCAGGATTCTGTCTGCCTCCATTAAAGCTCAAGCAGACATGATCAATTTCTGCCCACAGACAGAGCTCTGCATGAATCACACACGCACACACCCACCCCCTTGCGTCAAGGTAAAAGCGATGTGCTATAAGCAATGATGCATAATAAGCATTTCATTTTTTCAAAGTCCAGTTTTCTATTAATATTGGCCAGATTTGGGGTCATTCATGGGCAACAAAAGGTCACAGCTTCAAAAGCTTCACAAACCTGCCAGGGGCACAGTGTTGTCCACAAATCACTGAGTGGGCTGAGCATCATCTGTGCTCAATTACAGAGCATCAGCCCTGCAGGTCGCCAGCAGGAGATCTTATCCTTCTACTTGTAAAATTCAAGCTGTCAGTGTGCCCTCAACCTACCTTTCAGTAATAAGAAACTTCCCCCTCAGGACAAAATGTGAAACCAAATGAAAAACAAAAGAAAAATGTCAGTAAAATTGGGAAATCTGAATAACATTTACTGATAACAAATGCATACAAAATTACTGTGAAACTAAATGTACTAACTAATGGCAACTTCCTTGCCACACACACACACACACAGTATTGTTCTTTCATCCGACTGACAAACATGGGATATCCACTAGGATGCATGTCCAGGATTTCACAGAATAAATACACACCAATATTGTTAGTTCTGCCACTGTTGACAGAAACTTTCCAACTAACATGTTTGTCTTGGGTGTATCCAGGCCTAAGAAGAGAGCAGCTGTGCACAAATTCTTCACATTAGGCATGTTTTCCGGTATTTCAGTGAGAACTTTATCTAAACTGGCATGTGTCGTTAGGAATTTTCTTCAGTAAGCTAACACACAGTTTGACAACACGAGCAAATTTGTTGCTCAGAACTAAGATCAGTTCTATGTAACCATTCCTAACTCTTAAAAGAACAACCGGTTTCAGAAGCAAAAACATTATGAAAGTGTTTCAGATTAAACTACGCATCATTGTGCAAACAAACTGCATTTCTTTGTTATCAGCACAAATGCCCATATGCAGCATGATGTCGTCCCATTTTTATGTGATAGTCATTTTGTGGCAGCATCTCTCCTGTAAGCAACCACTGAACCTTCTCTGGTAATTAATGGCAATCTTCTGAGATGCATTCAGACCACTTGTGGCCTAAGGGGGATCACTTTTCCCCAAAGCCCTGACAAAAACAGACACACATTAAACTCTGTTCACTGATAACATTTGAAATGGTATTTCTCGAAACTCATATGGTTCAGAAAGTCAACATACCTCGGGTATAGGAAATCTCAGTTAATTTTAAGGCAGAGAAAACTAGCACAGAAGAAAAATAATTGGAATAGCATGATTGTTTAATGCCACTTTCAACTAGCAAAAACATACCTTTTTTTTTTTTACCATGTTACCATGGTAATAATGTGTTTTTTGTACATGTAGCATTATGGTACTATCATGGTATTCTAAGCAGTATAATATGGTAATCACTTAGGACCATGTTATGCATTAATATACCATGGTGTCACCATAATTATACCCCCCCCCCCACAATACATGTGCAATACCATATTATTTTTGTATACTACTATTCAAATGTTTGGGGTCAGTTAAGATATATATATATATATATATATTTTTTTTTTTATAGAAATTAATACTTTTTCAATAAGGATGTATTAAGTTTATCAAAATTGACAGCAGACATTTAGCTAAACTGTTTCAAAGGTTTCTATTTCAAATAAATGCTGTTTTTATTAATTTTCTAAGAAAAACATTGATCAGCTTCCAATAAGAAATATTTATTGAATTTCTGAAGGTGCATGTGACACTGAAGACTAGAGTAATGGCTGCTGAAAATTCAGCTTTGCCATCACAGGACATTACATTAAAACTACCAGTTATTTTAAATTGTAATAATATTTCACAATATTAATGGTTTTACAGTCTTATCAAATAAATATACCCTTGGTGAGCAGAGACTTCTTACCGACTCCAAACTTGCTAATCAATCAGTAACATTGTATATGAATGGACCATCACCATATGATACCATTACTGTAGCACAGTACTTTTTTTTTTTTTTTTTTTGCAAGGCTCAGCTCTGTTTTAACTATGAGACCTTGTTCATCAGTTTGTAGGCTATAGTGAGACATGACATCATGTTTTACAATTTCAAAAACTGTTCAGACATGCCTTAGGTTGAACATCTCGGACAAAAAGGAATTATATAAAAACGGTGCTCCATTTTATAAATAAATTACTTTGTTCTGTTCAAGACATGATTTCTGACGACAGCAACTAGATTGGGCTTGTAAGGCAAATGGGAAGCCACTGTGCGTGCGTATGTGGGAAGCTTTGGCATTTTCAGAAACAAGAAAGTTATTCATAGTAAGACAATGTTGCCAATTGGGTTGGTTCCACATGGAATACATGTGATTTTGGGCCCAAAGGAATTCTTCTCCGAAGACTGAAGGCAAGGAACCAATGTGAAACATCCCTTTTTGAGTTTCACAGCACTGTTGGTACAAACCTCTTTCCCTGGTATCTGAGAGCATTTTCCTTTGATCGAAATGTCAAGTAGGCTGTGGATTTGATTACTCGAGTGATTTCAATGCCTTGTCCAAATTCATTCAAAAATGTTTCATCTTCCTACATCAGATTGCTCCAATGTACCCTCCATACACTGTTAACTCTTTCTTTAACTTCCAACCACATTGTATTTCTCCCTAAGCAAACTCACAGTGTGGTAGAGAGTGGGCTTATGAAAATAATTTTCGGTTGAAGTTCAAATGTCTGAACTTTTCGGATTATTGATTTATTTCCCCTTCTGCTTTCCTTTCTAGATGTATTCCACCCTTACAGGGTCAAATGTGAAATCCGAGGGATGGATCAGTTTGGGAAATGATAGAGCGCTTGAACTAAACAACGTTTCATCAGATTCTCAAGCATGCGATGAATCTGTGAAGCCCACACATCAGCGCAACACATGCGTAACCAGCACAGCTTTGTAACATTACTTCAGAAGGTGTGTCGCACACATGCACACACGCATAAACACGCCAGAACAAACACTGGAGCACATATGCATACACACGCACACATCAACACATGCATACACATCTATGGAGACGTTTGCTTGGCCGCAGAGTTGGCAGATAATTTTCTAAAGGAGTATTTGAGTCATCATTGCTGAAGATTTGACTTGTTAAAAGTCTGCCAGATTTTTATTTTTTCCCCAAAGGTCAGGGTGTAACACAATGTCTTTTTAAAGTAATTCTTTCCTAAAGGACTTTATAAAAGATTTATAGAATTCTGATGATGTCAGTGTGTTAATACTGAGAAATGCAGTGAACAATAATTCCACTATTCTTGTACCGTATTTAATTTTGAACAAACACCCACTGGGAGTATGGTGAGGACAAACACTTAAAAAACACTTAGATTTAGCCTATTTTTAATAATTTATGTTTAGTTTTAAATTTAAATTTAGCTTTAATAGCTAATTCATTCTCTTTCAAGATAACTTGTCAAATGGTTTTACAAAAATTCAAGGAACACTGGCATCAAAACACAGTGAGCTTTTGGGTTGTCTTTCAGACAATTGCTTGATTGTGGGGTTTTTGATCCCAAGATAAAGGGTGCTAAATATATTCCACTTACATAATACGATGTGCCAGTAATATTCGTATTTCTCTGTTTGAGGTGTGTCTAGGTAATATCCTTACGATTCCTGGGAGTTTGCCTCAAAAGCTTCCTTCAATTGTAAGATGGAAGAAGTTTATTTGAGATGTAATGCTACACGTCATTCATTTGACTTGTTCCCAAATAATAGTGTAATGTTTCCTCCTCCTATTATCCATCTGATGACTATCTAGATTCTAGAATGTTGACATCGTAGTTGTTTATCATATGCTTAAGTAACTTTACATAGGCTTTTTGATGACGGGCCTTGTCCTCTTTGTCACTCTGTAAACTGTCTGATTGTGTTACTTAAAACTATTGAACAAGCTATCTGAAATATTAAATAGCCTACTGTGTGTCATTCCTATCTTATAATAGAGCACCTGCTTCAAGATCTCAAGGTGGAAAATGAGTAAATAAATATAGATTAGCACTGTTTTCTTTTTTTTTTTTTTCAAACAGTAAAAAATATTGAGGCAGATATGACACGCTCTTTTACAGATTAAAAAAAAGGAATACAATGTACTGTAATAAGTGTAGAATTGCACTGTCTGTTTACTCATTTGTGTCAATCGGAGTGAGAGAAGCAGTGAGAGATGTTGAGACAGGTGAAAAGCGTTTCGTTAATAGTGAATATCGACTTATTGTGCGTACCGTTGTTGCTCCCGCTGTTAGCAGGGTAGAATCGCTGCATTTGGGGTAAAAAAGAATTATGTATTGTGCCAAGAAGGTTGTCTGTTCGTTCACACAGGTACGAACTGATTGGCAGCTGCATTCTGCACGGTTGTCTGTGAGTGACGTCACTTCCCAATACAAACACGCCCCCCAGTATAGTCCCGCCCCCTCACATTGATTGACATTGATTTCGTGTAGACATCGGAAATTCAGATGCAAAAGGAAATGCAAACGGTAATGCAAGATTTGCAATTGCATTTGGATTATGTCCCAATTTATGCGCCCACATGTGGAAAACGCAATTGAAATACAATTTGCAATTGCTTTTGAAAATAGCCCGGAAAATCCTTACATAGATTTTTGCGACGCCGCAAAGTCGAACGCACCTATTGCCCTCATAAGGCACAGAGGCAGCAAGTCAGCTATAAGTTTTCGGATGCAGCCCACGTCCTCGGATTTGGAATGATGCTTTTCTATGGCGACACTATCAACGCCTAAACAGCGCCTGCGGTGGTGCAGCGGTCACGTGGTACAAGTCGTAGCTCTCTGAAAACTCCCAGTTCACAAGTTGTGAGTTCTACAAGGACGTGAACGCTTTTTACAAGTTGGTATCTCGTAATTACGGGAATTCCGATATGGTGTGAATGCACCTTTATTTTCCGACTAAGTGAAGCCAATGTGATGCTGATTTTAGTGGCCCGTGGTAGAGTGTATTTGTTTAAGTGTTGGATGTCTATATGTGCCACTCAATTTGACCACACCCACTTGAGTACCAACCCTCCCCACCTAAATCTAATATGAAAATACACATATGGTAATGCACATATATCAATCAACATTTCTCTTCTGTTTGTTCTACGTTAGTTTCTGATTCTTATTTGAATACCGGTACTTTAAATGATACTTCTTCGTGTAGTAGTTCTTTTCAATGTAGGAAGATTTTACCTGTTGAAGTTCAGAATGCTATTAATGAATTAAGTGGTACTAGTCGTGCTGGATTGGATGGTATTGAAAATAAGTTTCTTAAATTATCTTCTCATATTCTTATGTATCCACTTGCTGAGTTATTTAATTTGTCTTTGTCTACATGTGAGATACCAGTTATTTGGAAAAGTGCACGCATCACTCCACGTTACAAGGTGATGTACTTTATCTTAATAATTACAGGCCTATATCTATTATATGTTCTATAGCTAAAGTTTTTGAAAAATTAATATATAGACAACTTTCAGATTATTTAAATATTAATAATATTTTATCACCATATCAATCTGGCTTTAGATCCAATCATTCTACAACTACTGCATTACTTAAGTTTACTAATGATGTGTTTTCAGCTGCTGTTGATGGTAAAGTTACAGGTGCCATTTTTTGTTTTTTATTTGTCCAAAGCTTTTGATTTAGTTGATCAATATTTACTTTTAGATAAACTTTATGTTATTGGTCTGTCTGAAAATGCAATTAGGTGGTTTAATTCATATTTGCATAATAGAAAACAATGTGTAGTATTAAATGGGAATAAATCAGATTTTTTGGTTCAACGAAGAGGTGTGCCCCAAGGTTCAATACTAGGACCACTTCTTTTTTCTATTTATGTTAATAATTTACTGTTAATTCTCAATAAGTGTAGTGTTCAACTTTATGCTGATGACACCGTCATATATGTATCTAATTTTGATATTTTACATATTCAGTTATCTCTTCAGTATGATTTTAATATCTTACAGGACTGGCTTTTGGATAATAAATTAGTGCT
Organism: Onychostoma macrolepis; assembly: GCF_012432095.1. Classification (NCBI taxonomy): domain Eukaryota; kingdom Metazoa; phylum Chordata; class Actinopteri; order Cypriniformes; family Cyprinidae; genus Onychostoma; species Onychostoma macrolepis. Next base: position 20,031,450 of record NC_081162.1, read on the forward strand.
TAATAAAACTAAGTCTTATACTATGATCTTTGGTTCTAGACGGAAACTTAAATCCAAGAGTTGTTCCTGTGCTATATTATGTAAAGACGGCACTTCTCTGCATGAAGTTGATACTATTAAATATCTTGGAGTATGGCTTGATTCTGAATTTTCATTTAAATCACATATTAATCATATTTTACATAAAATCAATTTTGGAATTAGTACTTTACATCGATCTAGAAATTGTTTTTCATACAATGTTCGTAAGAAACATGCCTCATACTTCCAATCCTTGATTATTGTGATGTTGTTTATCAGACTGCATCAAAATTAGATCTTGCTCCTCTTAACACAGCATATAATAGACTTTGCAGATTTGTTTTGGGGTGTTCTTTTTATACTCATCATTGTATAATGCATGATGCACTTCAGTGGCCATCTTTGCATACAAGACGACATATTCACTGGCTTCAATTCATATTCAAATGTATTCATTTTAAATATCCTAGTTATTTACAACAATACTTTGTACCTTTTTCTTTAAATTATCAAGTTAGGCATTCTGTTCAGACCTATTTTTTTTGTTCCTCGTGTCAAAAAAAAACATTGGTAAAAGAACTTTCATGTTTAAAGGTACAATAGACTGGAATAATTTACCTGCTGATATTCGAGCTATCACGTCATTTAAGATGTTTAAGCAAACTTTGTTATCTTATTTTACTTTGGATTGTACATGTTAGTTTTGAAGATGGTATTGATTTTTAAAATTTTTATAAATATATATAGTTTTTGGCTTATGTTGTGAGCAGATACACTGATCGGTATATTTTGTTTTATATTTGCTACTAGTTCTTTTTTGATGTTGTGGTGCTTTTTTTCCAGTTAATGTTTGTGTTTTGTTTTTTATGGATGTAATGTTAATTTGTGTTTTGTTTTGTTTTTTTGTTACTATGTTGTGATTGTGATACATTGTGGGACCCCCTCGAAAACGAGATGGTACATCTCAAGGGGTTAATCCTAATAAATAAATTCAAATATATTGATGCATGTTTGTTTTTGTGAAAAGTGGGGACATCCCATAGGCGTAATGGTTTTTATACTGTACAAACTGTATGTGCTATTGCCCTACACCAACCCTACACCTAACCCTGCCCCTTACAGGAAACTTTGTGCTATTTCAGATTTTCAGTACCCTCCATTCTGTGTGATTTATAAGCGTTTTGAAAAGTGGGGACATGGGGTAATGTCCTGAAAAGTCACCTTCTCCATGTAATACCTATGTCATACCCTTGTCATTATACAAATTGATGTCCTTATTTGTCACAAAAACGAGCGCACACACACACACACATACATATACACACACGTTTGTTTTTGTGAAAAGTGGGGACATCCTTTAGGCATAATGGTTTTTATACTGTAAAAACTGTATGTGCTATTGCCCTACAGCAGGGGTGCCCAACCCTGTTCCTGGAGATCTACCTTCCTGCAGAGTTCAGTTCCAACCCTGATCAAACGCACCCATGTTTAATTATCAAGTGCTCCTTCAGATCCTATTTAGTTGGTTCAGTTGTGTTTGATCAGGGTTGGAGCTGAACTCTGCAGTGAGGTAGATCTCCAGGAACAGGGTTGGGCTCCCCTGCCCTACACCAACCCTACACCTAACCCTACCCCTTACAGGAAACTTTGTGCTATTTCAGATTTTCAATACACTCCATTCTGTGTGATTTATAAGTGTTTTGAAAAGTGGGGACATGGGGTAATGTCCTGAAAAGTCACCTTCTCCTTGTAATACCTGTCATACCCTTGTCATTATACAAATTTATGTCCTCATTTGTCACAAAAACGTGCGCACTGCGCACACACACACACACACACATTTAGTATATTTAGAAAAAAGACAATACTAGTATATAGCATAAAAGAAATATTCATTGGTCAAATGTTAGAATTTTTGGATTTTATTCATTAAATAAATAAATAAAGAATTATGAACACAATAAATATTCGGTCAGGACAGAGGAAAAAACAAGAAACAAACAATTTTTGCAGATTAGGACATGCATGTGTGATCCATCAACATTTTACCACACACACACACACACAAGAAGTCTTTTTCTTGTCAAACGATGCCTGGTCCCAGCCCAGATTTTCTTTCCTCTCTATAATGTTTTTGATCACATCATTCCTCTTCACTCCAGACTCTGAATTTCAGCATTTGTAAATCTACAGAGTCTGTCTTGGTTATAAACCTTTCCATAGCTCCATCCAGTTCACATCCAGTGGACATCCTGTTCAACAAGCCCTCCTCTGTGCCCTTGCACCGAAAGAGATCATCAGATCTTGCTGAGTCAGTGGCCAACTGTTCTCCTCATCTGTCAGTCTCAGTTGCATCTCTGCAGCAGCATGTTCAATGCATACTCCAGACGACTCCGCAGGTCCGCAGTGCAGCCCGCGCTGAGCAACGTGCTCAGTTGGAAGGTGGTGGAGGTTCGCTCTTCGTTGATGTAAGTCAGCAGATATTCATCCTGCTGTGTGCACAGGATGAGCTTGGTGTGGTCGTGGTAGAAGTTCACCTGTTGGAAGATGAAGAAAAAGGTTTTGTTATTCTGGAACAGACGTGAAACACTCTCAGAGGATGCAGGATGTTATTACAGCAGGGTTTGTGACCTTCTTCTTCCCACAGTGCTATAGTATACACAGCTTTTTATCTGAACAAAGACAGACCTGACTGATAACTACCCAGGGCTCTGATGGGCGTAGAGAGCACTAGACAGTAGCTTTTTACATGAGGAATAAAGTTACCAACTGCTGCATTAAAGGAACAGTTCTCACAAAGATGAAAATGAAACTTTTGTCATAAATTCTGTCTTTCATAGACCAAAAAAAAAAAGTTTTTTCCATACAATGAAAGTGAATGATTATCATTGGATCTGCCAAGCTCCAACAATGACAAAAAAGCTAAATGTTATAATACTCTGATGGTGCTTTTTGTCCCTTTTCACAAATCCCTTTCATTTGATAGAAATGACCAACATAAGCATCTATCTTAACATCTCAATTTATACTTCAGAGATGACAGCAAGTTGTACGTGTGCTGAGATGACAGAATGTTTGGTGAACTATCAGTTAAAGAGCTGCTTTGTAATGAATAAAGATGACCAATTTTACCTGGAATGTGCCATCGTTGAAAAGCATCAATAAAGCTCTGTCTGATTTCAGCCACTGCAGAAGATATATTCTGGTCTTCTGGGTATCTTGTTCACTTATCACATCCCCTCCCTGCATGAAAAACAAGGATAAACAATATATTAACGCAACAACTTCTTGTACAACCTGAAGTCTAGACCAGAATATTAAGTCTTTGACTTCTAGACCAACAAACATAAGGGTTGAAACTAAGAGCACACTCACATCCATCAAATTCTCCTCCATGTAGTGGGCAAAGTACTTGAGGATGGTGACCTGGGCCACAGCATACTCAGGAACTTCAATAACAGAGAAAACAGACCTCTGGCTGAGGGCAGCATACTGATGAACAGTCCTATAAAAACAACAAAGACAACATTGATTTATCAACTACGCAGTCAATGCAACACAGTGCTCATGGTTTGTTTCTGCAGCCTCATATATATATTTGAGGTCTATGACTAACGCTTGCTCTTTTATAATATTTCATACGTAATGCCATTTGTCATTCAACTGACATTTCTAGGATACTGCTGCAATTTTTCTTTCTTTCTGAAGATCATCTAGAAGCTATGCTAGAAAACTAGGGATGGGAATTATAAGGAATAATATTGGGGATACTGGATTTACACTACAATTCAAAAACAATTCTCCTCAAGGCTGCATTTATTTGATCAAAATTGCAGTAAAAAAAAACATAATATTGGGAAATATTATAATATTTTCATATATTTAAAAATGTAATTTATTCCTATGATGACAAAGCAGAATTTTCAGATAAATGTAAGTCTTCATTGTCACTTTTGATCATTTTAATGCATTAACAGATTTATTGTATTTATAAAAGGTATCATTTTTAAAAACAAACTTTTGACTGGTAGTGCATATTAGACAATATTGGACATTTAGTTGTGGATACCCATTTCTCATATTTTTTCATTTAGATGAAGGATCTGTCATCATCTAACACTCACTTACAATTAATTCTTAAAAAAACACTAATAATTTAATAATTTACTGTTAAAGGTTATCTTTAAAAATGGTCAGAATTTTCACATGGAACATTATAATGTTGTAATGTCTAAATTCACCAGTAGCAATTATTTTTAATTCATTTTGATAAAATATAATACATGATTTTAAAAATGTATAAAAAAGTCAAACATAAAAACAATTATAGGCCAGAATTTGAATAGCGGTACTAATTTTTAACTGCTTAATGAATATGTGTTGTGCAATGTTTGCCTACTTCAAAAGTGAATCAAATTGGCATTACATATGAACATTTGTTTGGGGTTGAACTTTTGATTAATTTTTTAAAAAGAGCGGAACTGAGTTAGCAAACAGTCAACTTGAAGCACCTACTTCTTGTCAGAGAGGAGACTCATGTGCGTTCCATTGTTGAAAAGGACGCCCACTGTGTTGTCAGACAGCTGATAGCCAAAGCCATATTTGTTGGAGTAGTCAACCCACTTAGTCACCCACTTCAAGCTATTACAACCATTTCCTCTGGGAAGGCTGTCCGCTGTGGGAAAAAGGGCACTGTTAAATACAAAGATCGTATATTTTCTTTACTCTATAGAATGGATTCAGTATAGAAAATCCTAGGTGTGAAGCGTAAAGTGTAATTGGTCTTATTCACCTTTAGGCATGTGTTCAAGACAGCCTCTCAGAACACTAATAACAGCCTCTGCCACAGTGCCAGTGGTGCTGTCTTCAAGACCTACGGGGAAACAGCGGGATAGATTGCGTCAGCTTGTGAAACTAATGAGCTGGAGTCAGACCGAACAGGTGAAACACACACACACACACACGTACAACACACACTTACATTCACTGCTGCTGCTGCAGCTGCCCAAGCTGCCTCTGACAATCAAGTGAATGGTATCTCTTGTCTGCGGCCTTCCGGCAGTTGCCTGGGAAACAGGCTTTCTTGTAGGTGCTGACGGATTTCCTCCTTCCTAAAGAGGAAAAATTGCAGCATATGTGTGTCATGAATGACCTAACACTTAACCTTCATTAATATCTCAGAGTTGGTGATGAGTTCCTTATTATAGCCTACTATAAAGGGAACAATGCTCACCTCGGATGAGTGCGTAGTTATCTGATTACTGATGGCAGTCTTTTTGAAATCTTGACGGAGCTTGAATATGTCTTCCTCTTCTTTGGCTAAGCGATCTGTCGGAAGAAAAACAATTATTCATGTGGTCATCTGAAATGAGTAGTGCACTAGTTAACTAAAGCAAGAACTTACTTATATTTTCATAGTACTTGGCTTTGTCCTTCTTGCCACCAAAGAGAGCAGCGGCTGCCTTTTTGAAGAAGCTCTTGGCTGGACTGGAAATGTGGAAGTCTGGGGCAGAATGGCAGCAGCTGACAGGCAGAGTTTCTGGCATGAAGCCCTGCGGCAAAATCATGACAAAAACACTGACGAACTGCTTGGCTGGATATACTGAATCTACTCTGGTGCAACAAATAAACTTACCTGGGTGAAAAATTCATGCCGAATGATGTCATCCAGGTGTGGGCGGTCCACAGGGTTCTGTGCGAGCATGCTGGAAATGAGCTGTTTGGCGGGGGGAGAGAGCGAGGCCGGGATGGTGTAACGGGCCTCTCGGATACAGCGGTATGTCTCCTTCAGGTTAGTGGTCTCGAATGGAGGTTTACCCAGAAGCATGGTGTACCTGAAGAGGAAGATGTGAAATGTGTCATTAATAAGTGTCTGGCTCTTAAAGGAATAGTTCCAACAAAAAGAAAATAGTTCTATAATCTATTTTTTTTTTAATATATTTAATGAACATGAATGAAGACTGGTGTCTGCGGACTGCTGTCAAGTTTCAAAAAGAATGCAAAAGAGACCCATCAAATTTTATTAAAAGTAATTATGTATTAAGTATTAACTAAGTTCACTATTTAATAGCTCACAATTGAGTGAATAACAATGTAAAACACAACACAAAGACAACTTTTATAAAGCCTTTTTAGAGCTTGACAGACAGCATTACATTCATTATTTTGACAAGAGCAACCAGCACATTCTTCAAAAACTCATTTTGATTGTGTTCATTGGATGAGAGAAGGTCATTTAGGTTAGAAGGACATGAGGTTGAGTAAATGATCCCAAAACAGGTCATCACTGGTGAAAAAACTGTACACCACATGCTGCTAATATGTCATTCAAGCATTGAAGCTAAAGCATAATCACCGAATACAATGGCATACGCAACTAGAATGGAAAAGTAGACATTCATTGATAGAGCGAGTATGAACAGGCAATCATTGCCTATTCACACTGAGCAATTTATAAATATAGCGTATAGAGGAAACCCTCAAATCTGAGGGTGACAAACTTACATGACGCAGCCCAAAGCCCACACGTCAGACTCCCAGCCGTGGCCCTGTTTGTTCAGCACTTCCGGGGACAGGTAGTTGGGTGTACCGCAGATCGTTTTGCGTCTGTTGCTGACTGGCTCCAGTTTGGCAGCCAGCCCAAAATCTCCCACTTTCAGCTCCATTGAGTCATTCACAAACAGGTTGCCTTTGAATGATAAAATGGAAGATTTTTAACTACTTATTAACTGATGGAATGCTAATAAACATCATGCATGTACAGTAAGTATATGCATACATACCTAGTTTCAAATCACGATGCAGGATCTCTAAATCGTGAAGGTATTTTAAAGCAGACACTGTCTGTTTCAAGTAATACCTCACTTCAGGTTCTGTTAGGACTTTACGTGCCTTCAATATATGGGCCAGTGACTAAAAAAGATCACCAGGAGTCAGTCAGGGGGCACACAGTCATTTGCATCACATATTACACATTAATACACTTAGACTTTTAAACTTACTCTTCGACTGCAGTACTCCAGCAGAATATAGATGTTGTCTTTGTCTTCAAAGTGGTGATAGAAATGCACTATTTGTTTGTGGCTGAGAGCTCTGTGCAGGTCAATCTCTCGGTTTATCTGGATCAACAGAACATAACATAAGAACATAAGTGAGAGGTCTTGATCAATCATTTGTGCAGTGCAATTTTTATATGCCATGTGTCTGTCCTACCTTCTCTCTCTGGTGAGGTTTTGACACACGTGAATGTGGGATGATTTTGGCTGCATAGACTTTACTTGAAGACAGGTCGGTCATTTCATAGCACTTTGCAAAGCCTCCCTATGATATAGAGAAAGCATAAGATAAGTATAACGTTAACCAAGATAAAGAGATTTTCAAGAAGCAGTGTAATCATAAACAATGTATGCATAGACAGATAGACATATTAGACAAAAGTAATGCAATCATGCACAATGAATAACAATACTTTTTTCAAATAGAGTAATAATTTTCACATCAAATAATAATCATTTTCAATAAATAAAATATTTTAAACAATATCAGCATTAATATTGAACCCATTACCTTTCCTAGAACTTTTCCCCGGCAGTAACATTTCCCAGTATTGGGGTCTGTAATGATTCTGGAGTACTCTGTGCCGATCCGACTGTTATCCTCTGGTTTTTTCCATCCTTGCTCACTTATTTTATTGAGCTCACACATCTTTTCGTTGTGTGTCGTTATAGTTGGGTAAGAGGTATTCCTCAGTGTCTCCATGGCTCTGTGTGTTACTGTGTGTGCTGTCACAGTGCTGCTGGACCGGCGTGTCTCCTTGCTTTTATACCGCAGCGCCGCGCGCCTCTGCTCTAGACGAACTGCGTCACGAGAGGGGAAGACCCTATATGGCTCGTGAGATCTGGCGTATAGCTCTGTCATCTGTGAACTACCTCACTGAATGTTCCATTATTAAACATCCTAGGCACTTCATAGACACCTACTGGAAAAAGATTATCGCATAAAATTTAGGTCTATCTGAGCAGGGATTCATATCCACACGGCAATCTCTCATACAGCAATCTCTCGCATAGTGATGAATACACATCTTGTGTGTCGGTCAAAGGCAGGCTAACATATCTACAACATTTGAGAAACAAGCGAGATATTGCCAGTTTACTGATGTCGCCAATTTATCCTGGTTCAATAGGCTAAATAAACGATGGTAAAGACATTTGCACGTTTGAAACCGTCTGATTCACAGAAGAGTGTCAGAGCATCACCATGTGGCCAAAGTGACACACAACATCTTGTATGTTCCATTTTAAGCATTATTTTTTTAATATAACTACTAAACATGTTAGATGAACTTAAATTCAAATAGCATAGCTTAAAACATTTCAAATATCAGTATCCCCCCTTTAAATGGGTATTTTGACCTGTCCAACATCAGGTCTTGAGCTTCTCAACTATGTAATAATTAAAATCATACAAGAATGTTTTTATTTTGATGTTAATTTTCATGAAGATCAAAGTAGCTTGAAGTACTATTATTTATTATTTCATTTTACTTATCAAAACACAATTAGCTGCATATTGTGTGTGCAAACTTTTCAATTAAAATCGTAATACCGTTTAAAAATGTCAAATGTGACACCCAAGTAATAACAAGAGCATATGCATAATGGGAAAACAAGAAAATAAATAATTATTTTTCCTTAATATTTATAAACATTTTGTTTTGACTGCATTCATTAAGCTCAACCATTCAACCCTGTTACCCATACATTAAAAAAAATACTGTATATTGTGTATACTGTGTATTTATTACAGCAAAATTAAATTAATTTCAAAAATAAAATATTTTCTTAATTTGTGGGAAGTATAATGCAAGTCTGACCCACATGTAATAGAGAGACATGTTATCTTCTATGAGGTATTAAAAGACCAAGGTCATATGAGCAGGAGAGTAATTTTGGCTCTTTATTTCACAGTTTAGTTTAGAATTTCACAACACAGACAAATAACATGTCATCAAACCTACCTGCAGTAACAGAACAGCAGAAAAAACGTAGTCCTTAATATAAAAATAAGCAATTATTCTATGCTTTATACTGTGCATATCATGCGTGCATATGTCTTCTAAAAGTGACTGGTACCTTTCAGGCAGTGCTAAAACACAAAACAGAAAGCTTTTTGACACAAGGGAAGATGCTTTTTCATTTCATGGTAGCTTGTGTTGAAAGCTTCCGTATAGCATTCATATCATATGCCCAAGTCTGGTCTAGTCCTTCACCCTCAGTGGCTGTGGGAGTCCAGTCAGGAAATGGGAAGCGACAGGCAATCACACGAGCCTCATCTGGTAACTCCTTCTCCAGTTTCCTACCCAACACCTCCATCTGTAGACCACGGTAATTATTGACAAGTCAGACAGGTATTTTTTTGCATTAGTGTTTCGCATTAAGAAGCATGACTATATTCTTCAGAGTAAATCATAGCACTATTAAGAATATATCTAGATGATGTAATTTGTTGCAGCGATTTCTAAAGATAGTATCTTAACACTCAGCTCAGTATAAATGGAGAAAGGACATCTGTGCATACTTACCACTCCGGGTGCCAAGAAAACAGTCACATTGTTATATTTGGACAAATTGGTCTGTGGAAGGAAGTGATGAAACTGAATCATCAACACTTGGACATGTGAAATGAAATCAGAAATAAAATATGCACGTGGTATGTGTAATTTTTAAAATTCCACACAGTTGTAGAACTAGAACAAGGTGTTGTGCTGAAACTGGTTTCAGAAAAAAGAAACTCAAACCCTTTTTGACGCAAAGGACCAAATATAAACAGTATGTATATAAATGTATTGTATAACAAATATTATAATATTGTATGTGTACTTTAATAATTATTATAATTTAATTATTACGGTAAATGCAAATGAAATGCAATTAGTATAATATTTTAAGGATGAATAAAAAGGTAAATGAGGAATACAAATAAACGCTAAAATAAAATAAATACATTTACTTTAATAAATACTGCTAAAAATAATTTAATAGCAGAAAACACATAACATTAAGCAGCCAAGCTGACATGGTTATTGACTGATATGATCATCAACTATATTATTAATCAAAACTTGGGAGTGTTGATATAGGTACAATACATTGACGTAAGATAAATAAAAACAATAAAAGCAACAGATGTTGAGTCAATTATTTGTGTGAAATCCCACCTGGTGCTTGTGCACATTGCTTTAATGCCCACTTTAATGTTTGTTTTGGCATCCCTACATGCCAACATTTACTTAACCAATGGAATTAGTTGGGGGCGGAGCTATTTGTTTTACTGGCCAATGGAAGACATGCTGAAAATCTGTCTGAAAACCATTATTTTTATAATTCCAGTGAGTGCGCTTGTGGCACAGGAATTATACACTTCACCTTTAACACCTTTACCTTACCTTCCAAAAGTCCTGGTTTATAAAAGTCGCAGTGCTGGATGGTATTCCCTTCCACTTTGCTTTGACTCTGGCATATCCAGTTAGGATAGAATTCATTTCAAAGCCAGTGCACTGGAAACCCTCTACAGTGGCAGCAAATACCTATAAAACACATCCAGGCCAAACCTACACTTTGAGAACCAGGATCTGTGATATTTATGTCAGTTGTAACTGGACATAAAGCAGACTGCCTGTGGCTCATATTGTTTGCTTTCCATGAATAAAAGAAACCAAGAAGAATATTTTTATCTGCAAGACCAATGATTCTTGCTATTATATAAGTGTACAGGGAAAAAAGATTTTTCCATCCAAATTTGAGAGTTAATGAGATCCATTTTTGAACACAAAAGAGGCAGCCCCAGGTAGGCTGCCCAGTGGCCATTATCTTGGTGAGAAATGACTGTATAAATAACCCACACATTAGTCATTTCATTTTAGAAAGCCAAGCCCCAAGAGCTTAAAAATGAGCAACATCTAACAGCGAAGTCATGCAAAATTATAAGTAGCCTGTTTTTAAATATTTTTCTTTTGTTTTACATTTGTATTATTTCCCATATATTATCTCCCACTCAGCTGCTAAGCATCTCACCATGTATTGTGGTGAGAAAGTAGTCATCTGCAGAAAGCCATCAGAAGCATCTGAAACAGAAAGTGCTTAGAAGCACAAAATTTCATTTGTAAATCTGTTATATCACTTAGAGATTTACATGATTAAAAAGTATTAAATACATCATTAGGATTTTTGTTAGATGTCCATGTTAGGCTTAGGGTTAAAATATATGCATTGGTATTATACAGAATGATTGGTATTAAGCACAGTATTTAGAAATGCATGTCATACATTCAGTTCATTATCATTTATTGTCAATGTTAAAGACTCACCAGTTGCCCATCACCAGATCCCAGATCTGCCAGACACCCTGCTCTCCCATGCAGGAGTTTCATTACATTCTGGGTCTGTGTTCCACTGGAGGGCAAATAAGGCACCTGGGCAATAACAATTTCACTCTGTAATACTATAAATCTAAACATGGTAAAGTGCAGATTGTTGCCATCTAAAAGGATCACCAGGGTATTGAACGAATAGCTGAGCAAAGCTATAAATAGCTGCCAATTTATCGTATATGACTTCCAGTACCTTGAGACATATGGGTACTTTCCGAAAACCAGGAAGTGCAAATAATGACCAGAGGCCATAAACTCCCACAAGCAAAGCGCCAGATGCTGCTGTGAAAAGTGGCTTTTCCTGAGTGTGATGGGAGAGCTTGCAACTTTTATGCTGAAGGATGACCTCCACTGAATCCTCCATAATGGAACACTAGAGGAAAAAAAGCAAACAGTGTAATGTACATGACTCATGTGAAATATAAATCTGATCAATGCTGACATGCACGTCATAAATCACATTTTATATGAAATTTCTTCCCCTCCACATGCATGCAGGTCATTGCTCAAGAAGTCAAAGTCCTACTTTGTAGAGTTCTTCAGCCACTAGAGAGCGCTACCAATCCACATGGAAACAACGTTTAAAACGTTTGTTTACCAGAAGAGATTATTATATTGCGCAGTCATGAACAAGAGTATGTAGGCGTAAGTAATGTTTTACCACCTGAACGCGTATCTCAGAGATTCAGTTTACTATAAAAGCTTTGTCCACAAAAGCGCGAATGCGTTTACTTCAAGTTTACAGGACAAACAACCAACCCCTGCACAATTTACCAGCAACAAATTAAACGACAAGATTGTAGACAATTAAAAATCGGTTTACCTTTTGCATGCTAGTGCATTTACAGTGTGTTTTTAGTACGAGGAATACGTGACATTCCTGTAAACAACACATGCGCATGCGAGAGTGGGATGGGCTCTAGTATGCTATTGTCTTTCTATGGCTCTGAACTGCTTTAGCTCAGCTCATTAATATTAAAAAGTGCGTTATAATAGTAGGATTCGTAAACTTTACATTTCTTTTTTTCTAAATTAATCAGCAAGTATTAGTTAACAGCAACAATATATGTTTTTATTATTATTATTTATGCTTTATTTAGCCAGGAGCATCCCATTGAGACAGTCTCTTCCTCCAGGGAGAACTGGTGAAGACGGCAGCACATAGAGTTTCACACCAGCTACAAAAGAAAATACAAAACAAAACAATTGATGAAAGAGCATCAAGCGAAACACTTACACGATTAAAACTAATATTTTTGAATTTCACAATATGTTCCTCAGAAGTTTCCCATAAGTAATGTTTACTTTCCCCCCACTTTTGTTCAGTTGTTTTTGTTCATTGACATTTGTTCATTCTTGTCTATTGTTTGTAATAATTATAATATAATTTATTATATATTGTACACATAATCTGTTTATTATTTGTGACCCTGGACCACAAAACCAGTCTTAAGTCGCTGGGGTATATTTGTAGCAATAGCCAAAAATACATTGAACGGGTCAAAATTATTGATTTTTCTTTTATGCCAAAAATCATTAGGACATTAAGTAAAGATCACGTTCCATGAAGATATTTTGTAAATTTCCTACTGTAAATATATCAAAACTTAATTTTTGATTAGCAATATGCATTGCTAAGAACTTCATTTGAACAACTTTAAAGGCGATTTTCTCAATATTTCGATTTTTTTTTGCACCCTCAGATTCCAGATTTTCACATAGTTGTATCTCAGCTAAATATTGTCCTATTCTAACAAACCACACATCCATGGAAAGCTTATTTATTCAGTTTTAAACAATTGACCCTTATGACTGGTTTTGTGGTCCAGGGTCACATTTGATGAAATCCACAAATGTAGGATGCAGTGAATGTTTTGCTATGATTTTCGCATGTTGTCTTTGCTCTGTGAGAGAGCAGCACGGCCGCGGCCGCCCCCTGCTGTCTGCAGACCGCACTCGCACTCTGGGCGGATGTGGGATGAATGGGTGGAGAGTGAGTGTGTCTGCTGACGTCCATTGCGAGCATCACTGCATCCAACATTTATCCCAACAGCCGACTCCACCTCTCCAAAACGGAAAAAAAAAAACTATAATTTATTAGGATTAAATAAGAATCAAGCTCCGTTTATTGTATTGGTTTTATTTATAGTTAAAACAATGGAGTTATACGGAAAGGTAAGTGAGAAACGGCGTTTTATATATAATGTTGTTTGGTCGTAATGGAGCCACGCAAAAAGAAAAATAAATGGCTAATTTAGTCATACTGTAAAAACATAAGTGTCGTTTAGATTTGTCATTTGACAGCGTGCATAATACTGACCGGTCATGAAAGGTTTATGAAATTTATGAAACGCAACATCAGTGACGACAAAAGCAATCAGCAGTAAAAGCTAATTTATTCATAGGAGCTGCTAATTCAAACATTCTTGGTTATTTATATGTTGGGATATTGTGAATATAAGCATGCTGGTTATGCTCTCATTTACAGCTCAAATGTCTCTTTATCTATGGTCCACTTCAAATATAGTTTTTATCTATTATAAGCATAAGGTGTTTGAAGACTATTAACGTTTAATATCCAGGGCTTGACTGAAAAGAGACAGACGCTCAGCCCGGAAGGACACACAGGCTAGGTCTCAAAACCTACTGAGCTGCCTACCTAGACAACATTTTTTGTGTATCATAGGCACCTTCCGCGTTCGCACGCGCCTCTTAAACAGTTTAATCGCAGTTTTCCCAGCTAAATGTGAGCACATAAAGTTTCTAAAACATGATGTTAAGATTTTTGAGGTCACAGTTTCAAATGAAGTCAAAATTTGTTTATTTGTGCGTGTGTGTATACATTAATTTATATTTCAGAACTTGTGAAAAATACATTAACATTTAAACTTATTACAAATTACATTTTAGTTACAAATGTTAAAGATGGTATTAATGGGTTATATTCAAAAATGCTGTAGGACACTCACTAGGCTTCAAGACACAGTCATGGACAGCTCCTGGTGCTGACTTTCACATATTGACATACAGAGCCTGCTTAAAAACACATAGAGAGAACTGAGTCTTTAATGAAATCCAGAAGGCCTCTCTCTCTCTCTATTTATAATATCATGTAACTACATATGACATGCTATAAATACATTTCGGCCATATTAAAAATTTACACAATATTGTTAGGCTGTCAACCTTTGATCTATTCATTACACTGTGTCTTTGTGTTCTCACAGATGGCTGCTACGCAAGACAACAAACAAAAGGAGAACCCTGATCAAAACTTTGATTACATGTTCAAGTTGTTGATCATTGGGAACAGCAGCGTTGGAAAAACATCCTTCCTCTTCCGCTATGCTGATGATACTTTCACATCTGCCTTTGTCAGTACGGTGGGCATCGACTTTAAGGTCAAAACTGTCTATAAGAACGACAAAAGGATCAAGCTTCAGATCTGGGTAATTTCTTTCACTCACATTGACCGCAAAAACCACACAGACTTTAAATCAGCATCAATGTTTCATGCTTGGTAAAGCATTGAAGGGTTGGATAATCATATATGGCGCAATGTAAATATCACGTGGGCTGATGATTAACACTGGCTTATGGAAAGAGAACATAAGCCATTGTCACCTTATCTAGGCCTTTAAGTCAGCATCAGTAAAACTGATCTATTCATTAGATCGTGGCACACTTTTCTATTTTAGTCTTTCAGTGAAAGCGCTGCTACTTTTAGAGGTGACAAACCACCGTCTCGATCGTTTCTCAGACTCGAGCGCTAATTCATTTCATGCATTTGTTGTATTGGCTGTCTGCCCCAGACTAAATTAAACGAATAATTCACCCCAAAATGAAAACTGGCTAAAAATATACTCACCGTCAGACTATCCAAGATTCTCATCGGAACAGATTTGGAGAAATTTAACATTATATCGCTTGCTCACCAGTGGATCCTCTGTAGTGAATGGGTGCCGTCAGAATGAGAGTCCAATAAAAGCATCAGAATAATCCACACGACTGCAGTCCATCAGTTAACCTTTTCCACAGGAGAAAGCAATATTATGAATGGAGGACTCATATTTTAGCTAGGAGCAATAATTTGAAGTTAAAAAACTCTTAATGATGGATTTGTTTATTATAAACATGCAGCTTTTCACTTCACAAGATGTTAATTGATGGACTGGAGTCATGTGGATTACTTGTGAATTATTCTGATGCTTTTATCAGCTGTTTGGACTCTCATTCTGACGGCACCCATTCACTGCTGAGGATCCATTGGTGTGCAAGAGATGTAAAGCTAAATTTCTCCAAATCTGTTCCGATGAAGAAACAAACTCATCTACATCCTGGATGGCCTGAGGTTGAGTAAATTTTTAGCAAATTAAAAATTTTTGGTGAAGTATTTCTTTAACTTCATAAAACATCTAGGCATACTCCTTTTTTAGACTACTTTCTTACATATAATAATGCTGGTCTTGTTATTTTTAGGACACAGCCGGGCAGGAAAGGTACAGGACTATCACCACTGCTTACTACAGAGGAGCCATGGGCTTCATCCTAATGTATGACATTACTAACGAGGAGTCTTTTGCTGCTGTACAGGACTGGTAAGTGGATTTAAAGCTTACATTGTGTATTATGACAGCCAGAGCTTCTGCTTTCAACAGAAGTATTCATGAGCTTTTCACTGTGTGGGTTTGCAGAGGTGATCCTACAGGTTCCATCTGCCTGAAAGCGTGAGACATTCATGCCTGTCGATCCTGGAGTCAAAATCCATAAATGAACGTCAGGAATCATATCAGGAACATATCATAATGATTTTATAAAGCAGAGCACAGTTCAAAAAGTAAATAGAAAGTACAGAAATATCACTTAACCATGGGTTTGTGTTAAAACTTCACTTGTTTTTTAGTGTCTAAGCCAAAACATGAGAATAAAACAGTGTTTAAATTTAATTTTACTTAAGTTTTAATAGTATAAAATAAAAAATTTTTTCTTAATTTAGCAAAACCAAACTTAAAGGGATAGTTAATGCAAAAATGAAAATTATGTAATTATTAACATGTCATTCCAAACTTGTATAAGAACTTAAAGGAAGCTATTTTGAAAAACATTGGTAAAACCCACTTTTCTTAAAATATCTTCTTTTGTGTTCCACAGGGGAAAACAAATAAACTCGTATTAGCATGGAATGACATGAAGGTGTTTTAATTTTTGAGTGAACCATCCCTTTAAGAAATTATTTTATTAAAGTAACTTTATAAAAGACTTTTTTTTTTGTTTTGTTTAGAATGGTTCAGTGCTCAAAATGGTCAAAGTTATTTTAGGAAAACAAAGTATAATTTCAATCATTTTAGCTTTATTACAAATGAAATGCAAATTCTGTCATCATTCATTTTCTCTATTACCTCTATTATCTTCGTGTTGTTCCAGTGACTTTCTAGAAAGGAAATTGTGGACTGTATTTAAAGTCTTCTGAAGCCATTCATTCGGTGGCCGAGAGAGCTCAATGCCCTGCAACTTCAGAAAACACATGCAGATAGAAAAAGCACCGGCAAATCAAGAAAACATCTTCATCAGTTTGACAGCAGGTGGTTCAAATGCTCACAAAGCAAACAAATAAAGAAACGTGCTGCAAATGCTCACAACACAACTAAATAAAGAATTTTATTTGCAGCACGTTTCTTTATTTGATTGTGTTGTGAGCATTTGCAGCACGTGCCGTGTGTTGTCAAATTGATGAAGTTGTTTTCTTAATTTGCAGGTGTTTTTTCTATTTTCAGCGCATTGAGCTCTCTCGGCCACCGGACATTGTGTGCAATGTGTGAAAAATATTTTACTGTTCCTCTAAATTACACGAGCTTGATTTATCTTGTTAGTTTAGTCAGATGAAAAATACTTTTTGTACAAAAGAAAAAGATTTAAATCAATGACCTGCGAAACACAATACTTAAAGTGGTTTTGAAGGAAATTGTATCACTTGAATACAAATACCCCCAAAATAAACTGTAGTAATAAAGTGCCATTACATTTCTGGATTAGAAAACGCAAGGAACAGGAACAGAGAGGGACACAATCTGAAGGAGTGTGTTTGACACGTTTCCATTGATTCCGTGTGACATGATGACATATTGATACAATAAAACTGTCAAAAGTTTCAGTAAGCGTCTGGCACATCTTGTGCTGGAGGATGTATCAGTGGCATTTGTACTGATGACAAGCATGTCTGCTGGCTTTTGTCTCGTCTTGTGTCAGGGCGACCCAGATTAAGACATACTCTTGGGACAATGCCCAGGTGATCCTCGCAGGAAACAAATGCGACATGGAGGAGGAGAGGATAGTCTCTGTGGACAGCGGGAGACTGCTAGCAGAACAGCTGGGTGAGTAAAAGATATATATATATACATACATATATATATATATATATATACACACACACACACACACACACACACACATATAATATATATATATATATATATATGTATATATACAGTGAGGAAAATAAGTATTTGAACACCCTGCTATTTTGCAAGTTCTCCCACTTAGAAATCATGGAGGGTCTGAAATTGTCATCGTAGGTGCATGTCCACTGTGAGAGACATAATCAAAAAAAAAAATCCAGAAATCACAATGTATGATTTTTAACTATTTATTTGTATGATACAGCTGCAAATAAGTATTTGAACACCTGTCTATCAGCTAGAATTCTGACCCTCAAATACCTGTTAGTCTGCCTTTAAAATGTCCACCTCCACTCCATTTATTATCCTAAATTAGATGCACCTGTTTGAGGTCGTTAGCTGCATAAAGACACCTGTCCACCCCATACAATCAGTAAGAATCCAACTACTAACATGGCCAAGACCAAAGAGCTGTCCAAAGACACTAGAGACAAAATTGTACACCTCCACAAGGCTGGAAAGGGCTACGGGAAATTGCCAAGCAGCTTGGTGAAAAAGGTCCACTGTTGGAGCAATCATTAGAAAATGGAAGAAGCTAAACATGACTGTCAATCTCCTCGGACTGGGGCTCCATGCAAGATCTCACCTCGTGGGGTCTCAATGATCCTAAGAAAGGTGAGAAATCAGCCCAGAACTACACGGGAGGAGCTGGTCAATGACCTGAAAAGAGCTGGGACCACCGCTTCCAAGGTTACTGTTGGTAATACACTAAGACGTCATGGTTTGAAATCATGCATGGCACGGAAGGTTCCTCTGCTTAAACCAGCACATGTCCAGGCCCGACTTAAGTTTGCCAATGACCATTTGGATGATCCAGAGGAGTCATGGGAGAAAGTCATGTGGTCAGATGAGACCAAAATAGAACTTTTGGTCATAATTCCACTAAACGTGTTTGGAGGAAGAAGAATGATGAGTACCATCCCAAGAACACCATCCCTACTGTGAAGCATGGGGTGGTAGCATCATGCTTTGGGGTGCTTTTCTGCACATGGGACAGGGCGACTGCACTGTATTAAGGAGAGGATGACCGGGGCCATGTATTGCGAGATTTTGGGGAACAACCTCCTTCCCTCAGTTAGAGCATTGAAGATGGGTCGAGGCTGGGTCTTCCAACATGACAATGACCAAGCACACAGCCAGGATAACCAAGGAGTGGCTCTGTAAGAAGCATATCAAGGTTCTGGCGTGGCCTAGCCAGTCTCCAGACCTAAACCCAATAGAGAATCTTTGAGGGAGCTCAAACTCCGTGTTTCTCAGCGACAGGCCAGAAACCTGACTGATCTAGAGAAGATCTGTGTGGAGGAGTGGGCCAAAATCCCTCCTGCAGTGTGTGCAAACCTGGTGAAAAACTACAGGAAACGTTTGACCTCTGTAATTGCAAACAAAGGCTACTGTACCAAATATTAACATTGATTTTCTCAGGTGTTCAAATACTTATTTGCAGCTGTATCATACAAATAAATAGTTAAAAAATCATACATTGTGATTTCTGGATTTTTTTTTTGTGATTATGTCTCTCACAGTGGACATGCACCTACGATGACAATTTCAGACCCCTCCATGATTTCTAAGTGGGAGAACTTGCAAAATAGCAGGGTGTTCAAATACTTATTTTCCTCACTGTATATATATATATATATGTATATATATAAAGTATGCACAATATTGGATTTTGCTGATATTCAATATTTTTTAACTCATTTTAGCCAATATCCAATGCTGATACCGATATATATGTATTTATAGATGATATATTTTTAAATTTGGTTAGTTTTGGGCAAATAAATTGTTTGGGGTCAGAAAGATTTTAAAGAAATCAAGACTTTTATTCAGAAAGGAGCACAGTAAATTGATCCAACTTGAAAGAAAAGACATTTATAACATTACAAAAGATTTACATCAAATAAATGTTGTTCTTTTGAAGACTGTTTCACAACTGTTTTCTGAAGAATCATGTGACACTGAAGACTGGAGTAATCACATGAATAAATGACAAATTTACTAATTTTTGATCACATAATAGAAGCCTTAATGAGCATGAGAGACTTTAAAAACTTAAAAATCTTACCGACCCCAAACTCTTGAAAGCTAGTGTGTATTCCCTTTACTTACCAATCTCTCTTTCCAAAAAGGATTTGAGTTTTTTGAGACAAGCGCAAAGGACAACGTCAATGTCAAGCAGACTTTTGAACGCTTGGTGGACATCATTTGCGACAAGATGTCAGACACACTTGAGGCCGACCCTGCCGTTACCACAGGAACGCCCACTACCAGACTGACGGACAACCCGACACCCCCGCAGCAGTCTGACTGTAGCTGCTAGTGTTCACCGAATCACCGTCCAGGCCGTTCGCTTCTGTGGCTCGAGCGCTGTTGCCAAGCTTCTGTCTTCTGACACAGAATAAGTTACTGAACCTCAAATCTTTGACCTGGCTTTAACTCCTAGTTTTTTGATGTTAATGACATAGCAAACTAGCAAGATTGTGCCAAACACAAGTGTCAAACCTTGTCCTTCCTTTATGCCATTATACCAGTACACAGGTCTTTTTTTCAGGGGTTGTTAGTGTCTGTATTCCCTGCACTGCAATATCTCTCCTATTTGTCATTTTAGCAAAAGCAGAAATGAGTTGAACTTTAGATGCTCCGCAATCATTCCCATGTCTCTCAGGGGAATTATAAACTTCTGCAAATTTATAAATTCTATACTTGTCTAACTTATGTGTAATAGATTGAGAGGATGTTGTACTCGTATTTTGCCGGTGAGTCAGTTGGATATGTTTGTGTGTGACCGTGTGTACGGAAAATGACTGCGAAAGCTAAAAAAGTAGGAGAAAAATAAACGTGGCCTTGAAGTGGTTCTCTCGTCTAGATCTAGTCTTTCACATGGTCCCGTACAGACAGCTGCCATTGAGTCTGTATCTTCATTCTTTTATTTAAAATAAAATAAAATATAAGAATAACAAATAAAATAATCAATAAAATGGTTGAACCAGGGTTGTTATAGAAAACTAAAACCATTAAAAATGTTACTTGAAATAAAATGAACGTTAACTGAAATAAAATATTTAAAAAAAACGTAGACTTAAAATTTTATTTTATTACAGCCGGCTGCCAAGAAAACATCTTGACATACTGGAATAAAATTGAATTAAAACTATATATATAGAAAATAAATTATATCATTACAAAATTATATAATATATATAATAAAAACACACATATAACTAATCAAAATAACAAAAACTGTTAAAACTTTAAAAGAAATTTTAAACGAAAACAGAAAATATAAAAACTATATATATATATATATATATAAAAACTATATATATATATATATATATATATATATATATATATATATATATATATAAAATTGATAGCATCTCAATGATACTAAAGTAACACTGGTCTGAACACACACACATGCACACACACACAATCAGATTAGGCCAAATATAACTTGAACAGTCCATCTCAAAAAAAATAAATTTAAGAATAAAATAAACAAATCATAGATTTGGTTATAGAGAGATTGCAGGTTATTTTCAGAGGAAACAAGAGACAGCATTATAGAGTCAACCCATGCTTTTATTTTGGTGCATATAAAAAAACATTTTTATTCGATTTTACCAGTTTTCGTACGTAAATTTATTTCTACAGTTCTATCCAATAGACTGCGATAAACAAGGAGTCCAATAAACAACTACACGGTCTTGTGAAACCTCCAGACAAGTTTTGTCATTCAAGTCACATAACAAAAAAATAGTTATCCCTAAATATCATTTGTCAAATTCTGTTTGTGTATTTTTCTCATGATTTAAAAAGAGACGAGAAGGACGCACTGATTTCATCCATTTAGGGTCAATAAGAATCTACAGTATATGTGTCAAAATGAGTCCCAAATTGAGCATTTGGGCTTTTTGTGAAGGATCTGGAAATCAAAATGCCCCGTTTTCCCCCCAAACAGAAAGATGTTTTCTCTCATATTGCATGAAACGCAAATGTCTTCGGATGTCTCAGTCAGATGAACACAGCATAGACGGAAATAGGATGGAGGTTCTTACAGCTGGTCGCAAACCCAAACCCATTACACTGGCCTGCTTTTACCCTGTCCGATGAGGTCTGACAACTTTTGTCTATTTTTTTTTTGTTTTTTTGTTTTATGCTGGGAGCATTTATGCCACATAAACAGGAGGAACATGACAAACACATCTAGGTCAATTTCCAGCCAGTAGTTTCTTTAGTGCAGCAAGAGGATAAAATCTAAAGAGCTATCTGTAAGGCACAACCCTCAGGCCACGGAACCACTTTCTCTTAAAAAGAAAGAAAAAATGAAAAATAAACACAGTAATGACTATAATTTGGCTTTCCCTTTCTCTACGCAATCTCTCTAGAGACACATATCAATGGGATCATTACATACTAAGAATAACAAACATTCTCTCAGTAAGAGTTCCATAATACAACACCATCACCAAAAGGGATGATATAATCATTTACAACCACATGATAAGAGCAACAATATGTACTGTACAGCACAATAAATACATGTATGTAAACAGAGAGAAATGAAAAACAATGTAGAGAATGGAGACAATTTAAAAAATATGAACTACTAATAAAAAAAAGCAAACTTGGCAACAGAATGAGTTTTAAATAGAGTAAAGAAAGCAACGAGAAAGGGGTAGTTTCAAAAGGCTTCGATATTATACAGAATTTTGTACATTTGATTAGGTATATTTACTGCATATGTATATTTAAAATAACGTGTTAAGGAAAACTGACTCATAAGCCTGCATTGCCGATGCTACAGTTTGATTAAAACGCTTTAATATGCTACAAGCACATCAAAGAGCATTAATAAATAATGCTAGCATTAACGTAACAAAATTAAGAGGATGTTTGTACAGTAGGACACTTGACAGAGATGAGTAAAGCAGCAATTAAAATCATTGCGACTGTAAATGTTTGGCAATGTCAAAAATATCCAAAATAAATACTAATTACAAAAAAACTGAAATGAAAAAGTACAGTGCAACTAGATTCACACTTACAATGAGGCTTTGCACTGAAGCTGATTGTCCCATGATCATGCGACAACAGAAACCACTAAATTGAGCTTGATCATTTATTTCAGCTGTTTTCTGATTAACTGGCCAGGGACGTATGGCACCAAATAATTAAAATGATTATTATTATTTAATTATAATAATAATTAATATCGTTATTTATGAAGTGATAACCAGGATTCATTTTACTCCATTGCTAGCAAGATGACATTTAAGGCTTATTCAAGCTATTATTTCATAACAGATTTCTAACAGAGTTGTTGTTCTTGGGGGGAATACATTTTTTTTTTTTTTTTTTTTTAAAGTTGAAATATGGTCATAATTAGGTATTATTAAACTGAGCAACTTATTGTTAAAAAAAATATATTTTCAGATCTGGATTGGATGCAACAAATAAAGGTAAAACAAACATAAAAAAAGTGGAAATTACCATATTTACCCCAAATATGGTCATTTAAATGAAAATGAGTATTTTCAGTGTGAAAATGGTGTCTCACGAGTTCTTTTCACTTTGGTACCATGTCCATTCACTTCAAATAATGACTGATACACAAACACAACAGACAGCTAAATCCAGATTAATAACACATTCAAGGCATCAGGAAGACATGAAGTTCAAAGCATGAAGTATTCACTTCTAAAGTGTTTGTCTGCTAAAATGCTTCGAATTGCCACTTTCCTTCAGATAAACAGGAAAAAATAGTCTCGTCGGTGAAAAACAGCTGCTTTCTAAATGTTTCTAAAATACTGTTTCAGTCAAAAAAAAATAAAAAGTACCTCACAATCAGGAATACAAGTCGAGCTTTTTAACCTTTCATTTGTTTAGTTTGTCTGTATGAATGACAGGTGGGAGTGGAAAAGATATTCCTGAGTGTAAAAATGGTTAAAACTAAAAAAAAAAAGAGTGAGGAATGAAAAATAAAAAACAGGTTAAAGGCGGACATTTAAAAAGCACTTCTGAACGACGTATGCAAAATAGACAATGAAAAAAACTAATATCTTAACCATAAATAAGTGTTTCTCATCTCTAATATAAAAAAGTTCAGGTGCCGTGTCATACTGTGTTATGTGTTGGCAGTGTCGTCTTCCTCCTCCTCCTCCTCCTCCTCATCATCCTCTTCCTCTTCCTCCTCTAAAACACAGGGTTCTGATATTTCCCTTTCCTCCTCCTGCTCGTCCTCTTCATCCTCGTCCTCCTGTGCGTCCCCCACCTGCTCGTCCAGGGGGATCTCTGTACATTCGGAGTCCTGTGTGCAAAGGGTTTTAGAGTCACTGCAGCTGTTTTCCTCCTCTTCCTCCTCTTCCTCCTCCTCTTCATCAGGAGGGCTTCCACTGTCCTTCTCCGTGTCGGATTCTCCGTCCTCCTCCAGAGTCAGCTCAAACTGGAACTTCTCCTGGCCAGCGGTGCGTCGGCCCTCGCTGCTGGTGTCCAACGCCGGAGAGGGGCTCTGGGGAATGGTGCTCTGGTACCACTCCCTGTTGTCCTCCAGCGTGTCCAAGATGTCCTGGGCGTCTGGGTGCACCAGGTCTGCCCACGTCTCCCACAATGGGTGCACAATGTAATCGATGAAGCCCACCTAGAACAAAAGAGAAAGAGAAAAATGTATAATTTCTTTTGAAAGACTAGGTTTGTATACTGTGGTAAAATGTTTAATAGAATACACAATATATTGAGTTATAAATTTTTACATAATATCTACAGAGGTATTTAAAAGGACTTATAAAATAGCTGGCATATATACTACTATTCAAATGTTTGGGGTCACATACTTTTATTGAGCAAGAACATGTTAAATTGATTAAAAGTGAAGACATTTATACACAAGATTTCAATAAAATGTTGTTCTTTTGAACTTTCTATTTATCAAAGAAACATTTTTTTAATTTTTTTTTTTTTTTTTTATGTACTACAAGTTCCAAATATTAAACATTGATAATAATATGAAATGTTTCTTGAGCAGCAAATCAGCATATTAGAATGATTTCTGAAGAATCATGTGACAGTATAGACTGGAATAATGGATGCTTTTCAGCTTTCCCATTAAACAAATATTTTACAATATATTAAAATAGAAAATAGTTATTTTAAATTATGATAATATTTCAAGATAGTTTTGTTTTTACTGAATTTTTGATCAAATAAATGCAGTCTTGGTAAACATAAGAGACTTCTTTCAAAAACATTAAAATTCTTACCAACCCCAAACATACATTCTCAAAAATTTGATGCATGAATTAAATCATGAGGAAAAAATAACCTCTTTACTGTTTCTTTAAAATAAAATATATGGTTACACTTTATTTCAATAGTCCACTTTAGACATTCTACTAAATATAAGTAACTTTGTAACTACGTGTCAACTACATGTCAACTAATTATCATTAATTTGCAACTACATGTCTACTAACTCTCAGTAGGGTAGGTTTAGGGTGAGTAGAATAAGTTGACATATACTTGCAAAGTTTCTCATACTCAGTATGTTATATGTTGTGGACCCATCAAAATAAAGTGTTAGAAGATATTAAGCAGACAGTCTACTAATACTCTAATGACTGCTAGTTGACCTGTAGTTGCAAAGTTACTTACTGTTAGCAAAATGTCTAAAGTGGACTATCGAAATAAAGTATTACCTAAAATATAATCATTCATAATCTGTTTTTTTTTCTTCCAACAATATAGTTTATATAATAACATCAACTCCATGGGAGTCATGGGATTTATGCTGTAATAAATTATAATACACAAAAATAACAATAACAAAGAGGACAGCCATGCACTGGCTTATGGGTAAGGCTCAAAAGGTCATCACATTGGATATAACATCCCACCCTGAATGGTTACAATTGCTTTAAACACCTGACTCCATGCATAACGGTTACAAATAAAAAATTTTTAGGAACATAATATAGAGTTAAATATATATGAAATATATACGCTTGATTATTTTGTGTTCCATTATTTCATTCATCTTTATCTACCCTGAGCTGGCTCACCTGGGACTTCTCGACTGAAGCGTTGTGCTTGTCGCACATAGGGCTGATCTCCATGCCGCGCTCCCGCTCTCTGTCCCCCTGACTGAAGAACTCCTCCATGATGCGGTCCGTCCACTGCCTGTACAACTGCAGCGGCTTGGTGGGGTTACTGAGGTCTGCACAGTGCACCATGTTCTGCAAGACCTGAGACATTCAAACGAATATTTAAAATCATTTACATATTCAGAGGTATATTATCGTATTTAAATTTGGGTGCTGAACTCTTCAGAGCAGAGGCTGTTAACCTTTAAACCCAGGGTCCCCCATCCAGACTCCTCAGCCATGGAGCTTCATAATTAATTTGTAGCACTTTATAATAATTCTCACATTGCTATCTTCAAATTAAATGTTTCTTACTACATTTTAAGTAAAAAATGTATAAATGATTAAATTTTATTTTATTAATTTTCAATTAATAAAGAAAATGTATGTATAAAATATATGTATGTATAACTATATAAAATGTAAAAACAATTAAAAAAAAAAAACATACATTAATAAAAATATTACTTGTCAATTAACAAGTTTTTAATTAACAAATTAATGACAAAAAAAGAGAAACACTACTTTTAACAAGCTCAAATCATACTCTTTATTGCCATTATCTACAATACATTATGAGTTTTAATAAAAGGACCAACCTGTATCCTGTCAGAGTAGTTATCCAGCAGTAATACCCCAGAACTGGTCACCTTTTTGGTCTCCACCATGGTTTTCAGATCCGCCAATAAATTCATGTGCTTAGACATGTCTGTGGCCAGAACCTGCAAAAAAAAAAGATGAATGAACATCAATTTTACGTAGCTGAAGAGAACCTATTTTCACATAAAATTAAAGTTTAGTTCCATATTACAAGTATCAATGCAATTAAACTGCAAAAACAGTCCAGTTATACAAATTATAGCTAAACTATAGACCAACGACACATTTAACGTCGTGACTCACAATGTCAATGACCATCTTGCGGAGTGACTGTCTCTGTTTCTTGGTCAAGTTCTGGAAGATGTCACAGTTCTCTTCCTGCAGCAGTTTAAAACCTACAGCCAGATGATGATTCTCCAACACAGACGAATCATTATACATGAGGGCCAGCTCAGAGTCTGAGATGGGAGAGAAAAAAAAAAAAAGAGGAAGCACAATTAATTCTATACTGTACCAACTCGACAGCTCTTGTGTTTGTAATTCTTGGTGGACCTTCTATGTATAGCAACCTAAATTTGACCAGTTTATTGGAAGGCTGCAGTTTTGCTTTAAAAGAGCACACAAGTCATATGAACCACTTTCATGGTGCTTTTTTTGGAGCTTGACCTTTCAGAACTGCGTAAAGATTCATCAAAATGTCTCGTTTAGAGTTCCACGGCTAAAAACAGCAGCATATAGGTATGGAACAACATGCATCCTCCTCTTGTATTCAAGTTCCTGCTGAGCTTGTGACAAGCACCACTAGTCCCTCCATTAGTCACTGAGGGGATTTTACCAGCTGTGTGGGTGGGACACGTGAGCTTTGTGATTCACAGACACATGTAGCCCACCTAGCACATGCATCCATGGCATTTGAAAATCGCCCAATTGACCACTTGCACGTGATAACAGCTTAAACACGTATTGATTCCTCTTTGTGCAGGTCTGCTACTTTGAACAACTGTGATTAAGCTAAAAGTGGTTCTGAGAGCTGTGAAAAACATTGGACACATGTAAATTGTAGGAAGCAACGTGATGTTCCTTTACGGCTACAACGACAATAGGGTTTGCTTTTTTGATTTAGTATAGTATGTAGACTTTTCCTAGTCAATCTGGACCATGTATAGCAACTTTGCATTTTAAAGTATAACAGAGGTCTTAAAGGAATAGCTCACCAAAAAAATGGAAATTTGCTGAAAATTCAAGAGATTTTCTTAATCAAAACAGATTTGGAGAAAGTTAACATTACATCACTTGATCACCAGTGGATCATCTGCAGTGAATGGGTGCCGTCAGATTCAGAGTCCAAACAGCTCATAAAAACATCACAGTAATCCACACGACTCCAGTCCATCAATTACTGTAACAAACGGTTGCTAAAATACGAGCACTTTATCCATAATATTGCTGTCCGAAATGAAAAAGTCATATCTGTCTGAATCAGGAGAGAAATATGAACAGATCAAGCACCGTTCAGAAGAAGCAACAGTTTAAATTTAAAAGTCTTTGTTTCTTACAAACATGCAGCTTTTCACTTTACAAGATGTTAATTGATGGACTGGAGACATATGGATTACTTGTGGATTACTGTGATGCTTTTATCAGCTGTTTGGACTCTCATTCTGATGGCACCCATTCACTGCAGAGGATCCATTAGTGAGCAAGTGATGCAATGCTAAATTTCTCCAAATCTGTTCTGAGGAGGAAACAAACTGATCTTGGATAGGCCAAGTACATTTTCAGCAAGTTTACATTTTTGTGTAAACTATTCCTTTAATGCCACAGCAGCAAAAGAAAGTTTAATAGTAAAGTGTCATGTTCTTTGAGCTAGAGACTTACTAGTGTTGATGAGAAACTGGTTGGAGACGCCAGGATGGTCAACATCATGTATCGCACTAGCAAATATGGCAGCGAGAATTTCAAGGTCTGTAAACACAGCCTGAAAATAACAGACAGAAAAATTTTATAAAATCTCACATCGTAGTCCACTTTTTTAATACCCAACAATCAGAAGAAACAGCATTGCATACTGGGACAGCAGTATCATACCTCAAGGGCAGGGGTTGATAACAGGACGTGAGTGGACTGTGTGACATCAGCAGCGTGGATGTTGTTGTGATAGGCAACGTCAGCATGGTAATGGTCCTCTAAAGTCATCAGATAGGTGATAAACGTGTCGAGGGGAATTTTAAACGTCTTTAACAAGTCCCTCTCCTACAGAAAGACAACCCATATGATTTGTCCTTGTTAGCAGGAAAAGACATTAAAGCAAACTTGAGCTTGAGGGAACAAATATTGTAAAATGTACCTGGAATATTGTGTGCATCATAACCGTTAAAGGTCTGTTCCCAGAAAATTCTGACACTTTGAAGACATTAAGGCCCCATTTATTTACATCTTCAAGCTCCTGAAATGACACAAAGTGAAACGCATATAGTTTGATTTTCTTTATTTAAGTTTTATGTACATCTCTAATTTATAGC
Source organism: Onychostoma macrolepis (assembly GCF_012432095.1). Lineage (NCBI taxonomy): Eukaryota > Metazoa > Chordata > Actinopteri > Cypriniformes > Cyprinidae > Onychostoma > Onychostoma macrolepis. Next base: position 20,060,623 of record NC_081162.1, read on the forward strand.
TGTTTTATTTTATACACTACCATTAAAAAATTTGAGGTTGGCAAGATTATGCTCACCAAAGCTACATTTATTATGTCAAGAATGCAGTAAAACAGTGATATTACAATTTAAAATAACTGTTTTCTATTTTTCTATTCCTGTGATGGCAAAGCTGCATTTTCAGCAGCCATAATTCCAGTCGTCAGTGTCACATGATCAAATTCAAGATGAAATCATAATATTATGCTGATTTAGTGCTCAAAAAACGATTTTATTTTTCTTATTATAAATGCTGAAAACAGTTGTGCCGCTTAATATTTTTGTGTAAACAGCGAGACATTTTTTCTGGATTCTCTGATGAACAGAAAGTTCAATATAACAGCATTTATTTAAAATAGAAACATTATAAGAAAAAAATAAAATTCCGAACAGCAGTGTATATTTTTTAATTCTTTTTTCATATATATTTTAAGATTACCTTGGCCAGCTCATCTTCTGTTTCAGTTTTAACTCCAAACCGAGGGATGTTAGAGTTGGTAAGGCTGGAACTGTGCGTTAACTTTTTTACACCACTAATCTGGGACATCGGCCTTTTCTTCTTCTCCTTGTCTTTCTGAGACTGGGGCGATGGCATTTCCACCTCGTGTTGCTTGTCTAGAGAAACAGAAAACGCTCATAGAAGGTTCTAGAAATTTTTCTAAAAGAATAGTGGGCTATGGTCATTTAATGGTCTCACTTGTGGCTGATTATTTAGCTAGCTACACGACCGTCAGGCTATAGAGCTCCTTTTGACCTGCTTTTTGCTCATAATCAGCACTTCAGTTGTCCTAGTTCTCGGAGTTTCCCCAATAATTTCACACAGCTGCCCTCCTCCAGTCAAAATCATTTGACTCATTTGTTCATTTAAAAATGCTGTGCATGTTGCCACATAACATTATAGTTGTGTTCTACACTCAATGTATGTAAACATCCATATTTGATTTTTATTATGGTTTTTGAGGGACACTCACCTAAGAATGTACTGGAGATGAACTCAGACACCTGGTTACCAGATCGGCTCATCTCTGAGAGGTGAGTCAATTCTCTGTTCAACATCCTCTTGAACTGTTGAGAGATAAACAAACAAGGAAAATTATTATTATTATTTTTATAGATTTAGACATATTTTGTGTGAAAAATGCCTGTTTTTTGAGTATCCATAATTATGAAAAAAAAAAAAAAAAAAATCAAAGTAAAAATATCTAGTGTGGAGGTGTTGTGTAACATTTTAGCACCATTATCCAAACACCCCCTCTTTTATTCACTGCTCTAGACACCATTTTACTTTTTTTAATCATTTAATGGGTTTTCCGTGGTCAGCTGTGTCGCTATCTGTTGGCAGATACACCATGGTTTCAAGGCCGAGTCCTCCAAACAACCCAAAACATATGAATCCTCTCACACTGTTGAGAATGTCAGGTCAAAACGACCTGCTGGATCACACCAGATAGACACCACAAAACAAAATACCTTTTTCCCCGTTTCTAACAAGATTTGCAGACACCAGCTAGAGATGAAAAGCACCGCATGCTCAAAAATAAACTTGCTAATGTGCGCAAACAAACAACTAAAACAGCCCAGCGACAGCACATGATGTGCTGGTGCTTTTTATAGTAGTTTGGTTCAAATAGTGATACATCCTGAACGAAAATAGGAAAGCAAAAACTAACGACAAGGCATAGAATAGAAATTTAAAAAAGGAACATTTCGGTTTTTAAGCACTGTAATTATGATGAAATGCTGATTTTAAAAATATATATAATCTAATCAAAGAATACAAAATGCCATTAACAAATCCATTCATTTAGATACCTGTCGTTAGAGATCATGTTTCTTTATGCAACCTTTGTTCTTTATGTAACCACATACTGAACACCAGTAATAAACAACAGCACACATTCCAATATAAGAATACAGTATTTCATGATTAATTATCTTACCTTAATGTATCCCCAAGAAACTGACAGCAAATAATTTGCCTCAGGCATTTTGAATGAGTAAGTCCAGATAGCAGATGAGATTAGAAAACACTGGCTGATAGGCAAGATGAACAAAAACAGCTCAGCGAGAGGATCTCAAAGCTCCATTTATTTTGTAATCCCCCTGAACTAAGGTTATGATATTACACTAAACACCATCTGAAAAGTCCAGAAATTCCAAGGCATTTCTTGTGATGGCCGACTCCATTGTTAAAAAACCTGGCAAGATTCCATCTAAGACAGAGGCGTGAAGAAGCCACGGCATTGTCTGACAGCATCTATCCGTGAGCTGCACACTCAAACCAAATAGACTGAAAAATGTCTGCGCCTTGGAAGGAAAATATGCCCAGTTAACAGCTTCCGAATAAGGCTGCGTTTCACACAATCATTCAGGTGAGAGTCTCTGACTGCAGCCCTGCCAATCAGGCGGTTCCTCCAGATTAGAATGAGCTCATCACTGCAGCCGATTGGCCGAGCTGAGCTTGCATGTAAATCCTCTGGGAGTGCTTTCCTCCTCAGGACCCCTCCCACTTCACCCTCTAGATGTCTGCAGCTCAGTTGGAGGATGTGTTTCTTTGTACGAGAGCTCTTTAATACAGCAGATAGCTCCCCAAAAGGGCACACAATCATTATGTGTGGTTTGGATTAATGCTTGTTCACGTCATGTTTGAATATGCGCATATGTGTGTGGACAGATGCGGGTGTATGTGTGGAAGGGTGAGGTAATCTTCATGACATGACGTGAGGTTTGGAAGTGGACATTGTGTCAGCCAGACTCATAAAATATTCAGTGAAGTTCATTCACATAAATCCACAGAGGGGAGTCAATGGAGAACATATGTCATATGAACAAGAACAAAACAAACCGATGACGGCTTGCTAGATTTGTCCTGGTAAATTGTTAATGAGCCCTTGAATAAAGCAAAAACTATGCCGGGAAATTTGCCATTTTATTCTTTTACTGATTGTAACTGGGGCTAAACAAAAAAGTTTTTCCACTAAAAAAAGTAGTTTAGACTTTTTACTAGCCCTGCCCTATGGTAAGACCATTAAAAGTGACACCTGTAATATTAAATTTAATAAAAATAAAATATATATGTAAGTAAATAATAAAATTATATTAAATTTAATTGTCATGGAGCAAATAAAAAAAATTGTATATGCATATATAAACATTTACAAATGCACAAGTTTTTAATTTGCTCCATGACTGCAATAAACATTGCAATGCATCTACCTATTCTTGCATATTTATCAGCAGAATTCTGTCAAATTGGCAAATTCACTTATTTTTGCAAAGCAAAAAAAACAAAACAAAAAAAAAAACCTAAAAACTAAAATTTAGGTATTTTATGCACTGTAATTATAAAATATGCATTTTAAACATATACATTAAGAATACAAAAATGCAAATATATATGATGGCTATATACATCATAATGCTTCTTTCTATTCTTGCATATTTCTATCAGCAGAATTCTGTCAAATTTGCAAAAATTCAGTCAGATTAGCAAAATACTAACATTTTCAAGTCATAAAAAAATATAGGCAATATAACTTAAATATATGGTCAGGGCCTGAAGTATTTAGCCAAATATACGATCATTGTGAAATAGACTTCCAATGACCTACTATCCAAAACCACACTGTACCCAGAGAGCAAGTGACTAAAAAAGTACCTGTAGGCCTCGTACATTTTTAGAAACATGTCACTGAGGTATTGTACCAAAACCTGTCTTTACACTGAGCTGGACAGAGCCGGTGGCAGAAATACGTACTGCATGGCAGCAAATAAAGAGCTGAGGCAGTGGAGCTGACAGAACATGGTCAGGGATTATTTCACACTTCTGGTCCCTGTGTACCACTAGTGGGATGCGGAGTAATTTGCAGCTTTACTGGAGCAGATGAGCCGACGGTAATAGGCTGTTGCGGGTCCGTGCGGACAGAGGTGACTGTGTTTCTATTGTTGGAACATCTAGAGGGTGTTAAAACACATCTCCCAGCAAAAAATGGAAAGATATCACACAATCTGTAGCTGTGATTCCTTGAAAATGTGTTTTCTGGGACAGAGGCCTAAATAATGATTTGTTCCTGAATCCATCCCTCTAGTTTAATAATATGCCTTGTAGATCAAAAGCAACGTTCATTCATTATTTCTTCTGAACTTGCAAGGGATTTGATGACGTCTATAAATAGTGAGCTCAAAATAACAATGTTGAGTTCAAAATGACATAATTCTTATTCTAATATTAACTCCACATATACTATTTCAGCAGACTAAATAGCAACAACGTAGCCATTGAGCACTCTTTGATGAACTACAATGATACATAAGTTTTCAGACCTCTCCAATATCCATAACACGCATACAGCTTTGAAAAAAGGGCATTTCTCAGATGCAATTCAGATGAGCAAATAATCAACAATACACAAATAAAACAAATTCAATATTACAAAATACCAGATCAGATAGCATGTAAACTGTACATTTTCCTAAAGTGACACTGTCCAACAGTTACAGGAAAGCAGGTTAAATGAAATCAAAAGTAATCAAAATGAGCTTACAGTAAAATGACTTGAAACACAAAATCATCCAATAAAAATGACTATTATTAATATGAACTAACCAAAAAATTGCACGAAATTAAAATAATAATAATAATAATAATAATAATAATAATAATAAAATTAAAAACAAAGCAGCATTATTTTGACTTTGAACCAACTTGGTTGTAGTAGTATATAGTTAATATAATAGTGTTTAATATAACAGATAAACATACTATCAATAGAAATAATATATATTATATAAAAAGATAGAACATTTAAAGTTATTAAATAATATTTTACATGATAATAAAAATTATATTTTTAAAACAGTAATATATTTTATTACAATTAAATATATATATTTTAATATATATTATATATAACGATAATGATATAATGATGTTATATATGTATGTGTGTATATATGTGTGTGTCTGTGTATACACACACACACACATATATATATATATATATATAAAACATCATTATTTGTTGATAGCATAAGGTCACATGGAAATATGTAGCCTTGAAATATTTAATACAAATGATGTACCTGAACTGCTTTGCTACCCAGATATCACTGCTTGATCAAAAAGGTGCAGTTCTGCTTGAAACTCTGTCTTTCAAATTAATCCCTATAGCTAAAAAAAAAAAATTACATTTTAGAGTTATAAAACAGATCTAAATTGAATTCTTATGGTGAAACATATGTTTTTCTGTCATTGAAATGGAAGATGTATTCAAGCACTCAGGCTGATATGAACACTGACTGCTAATAAATCATAAAAACAATGGCAGCTGGACATCTCCACACAACCGCTAAAAATGTTTTTCATAACAGTCTAGCTATTTCTGTTCTGAAACAACACGAAAACAGTGTTATTTTTAACAGTCCAGTAGGATATAACACTTGCGTGGCAAGTGTGAGGCAGTTTTATACGGGATACGCCACTATTGCTATTGAGCTAAAGCAACAAAGCAAACTGACAGGCCTTGTGCGTTTCCATGGATACTGGGTATTGAGGAGGGAAAGGGAGGAGGGGGGGTTCGGTCAAGTGAGACGTATGAAAATGTGAGTATTTGACGCTTCTATTACTTATGTCTGGTCACCTCTGTCAGACCTTTAGCCCGGTTGTCTAAGAAATATTAGAAGCATCTCAAATCTTGTTTTTTTTTTATAAGGTGTTGTGGCTGAGTGGACTAGACGGGATACACACTACAGGCTGATTAGCATGCTGTATGTGTACTGGGGCCTTGCTGGAGACTGTGAGCATGCTCAGTGCAGCCTGAATGACGATTCTGCTGCTGTTATTGCAAACAGTGCACTGCTTAAAAGACACCAAAGCATGACCATATAGTGACACTCAATGATCTAAATCATCTAAACAGTTTAGTCGTTTATTACATGAGCTGACTGCCGTTTTAGAATGTTAATCATCTCATGCTCATTTATAAATGAATGTACAATACTGACAAGGCTACAATCACAGTATGATCAAGTCTACCAGAATTCAACAAACAACAAAAAGCATTTGCAAGATCCTAAAATAGTCATTTGATCTTAAGGCACTTTATCACACTGTATATTGTGCACAAGTGCAAAATAATTCAGCATAAAATAAATTAAATAAAAAAATTTATGAATAAAAAAAAAGTTACAAGTCACAACATGTGCCCCATTTGTGACTGTGAGTGGAAATTGAAAACCCGAGACACAATAATTGCACTTCATCAACTTGCAGAACTATCCTAGGGAATCCTAAAAAGCAAAACAATAACCCAAGACGCCTAGATCTTCTTACCTTGTTGGATGCCATCTCGCTGACCGAATGCCTGGTTTGGAGGGTCTCAAGCTGGTCGAGGCACCAGTCCAGCTCCTCCAGGGTCTCTGTGGCCAGTTTCTGGTAGGCCTCCTCTGGAGGAAGAGAAGGAGGCAAGGAGTCAGATCTCAGATGCTTTAGGGGTCTAGCTGAGGCTCCCAGCAGAGGGCCCAAACTGCTGTAGACCGCCATGTTGGGATATCCCGACAGAACGCATGGGTGATTCTTCATGCTGTGCTGAAGCCCTCCACAGTGAATGATGGGGCCCCAAATCGAGCCAAAAAACAAGGTTTCCAAAAACACCGTAATCCAAACGAGGCACTGTAACGACCAGGAGTGGGAGTCAGATCTCGTGAGAAGCGGGGAACACTATATCCCTTACGAAAACATACAAAGGGGCCACACAAACCAACACTCACGCCGCTCACAAACAAAACGACAGTCACCGCAGAATCTATAGTCCTACATGTCGAGGAGCCCGGAGTCAAACCTCTCATCTCGGGACAGGAAGAATGTCATTGCTATGGGCAGGCCCATCTCTGCGTGACAGATGCCGGTCTACATCCAAGAAGCCGAGGAGCGTGCGGTGGCCCCTAGGAGCATGCGATCCAACCCATAACAAAGCATACAGGCATAGTGTCATAACAATAACACACACGTATACTCGCTCATACACGCATACGAGCACAAATGCAAACTGACGCCAACAGATGAGTGACTTGTCCCTGTTTCCAGTCTGCCGCAAAACAGAACAAAGGTGTTCGCATCTGCCTGCCCCCTTTTCTCAGAGCGGTGGATGCCCTGCACGAGCACGGGGCAGCCGTGGAGCGTCGCTAGCCGAACGTGAGCCGAGCTTCCTCTTGAAACAGAAGCCTAAAGCCTGCCAGTGCCGCTGCATGCAGGAGAGAGAGGACTTCAGCTAAAACCTGACATGAACTTTACAGGATTTGGAGCTGAGGAGCTCAGATCCTTCACAGCTGACAGTCTGAGAAAGGTTAGAGGTGTCCAATGTGCTTTTTGTTCTTGGAGAGGATGCTTTATGATTTAGGTTTATAAAGACTGCAAATAATTTAGTAATGAAATTGTGGTCAGCATTTCAATTTGCTGAGATGGTGCCATTCATAACATGCAAAACATCTGTTGCATGTGCATTTTCGAGAAAGGTTATTATGACCATATGAGGGCATAAAAATAAGTGAAACAAAATAACAAAAGACTTACAAAACAGACGTCAGTGCAGCTATGATAGAAATGTTGCACACTGGAAGCAACTATGAAAACAAAGCCAGACAGAATGTATGTGCCACATGTACACTCCTTTAACAAAGCATACATTATCTTATTCATTGCCTGTCTGTGTGTGTGTGTGTCTCTCTCTCTTTCTGCATGTGTGGTGAAGCACACAGGGCTGGGGTGCCACTTTCTCTGAAAGAGACTGCACTGACGTCAATGACATTCTTCTCGTGCTTAGCGCGACATCATACACCAGCCCATGAGAGGGCACTGGCTCCATAGACAGGAGAGCTGTGGCGAAAAGCTGGACTGGATTCCTCCAATCTGGGTCACAGGCTCTTGCTACCATGTCAGCAAGGAAATCCTCATCAAAACATTTGAGGATTTGTTCGGATACACTAGAAATCACAAAAAAACAACCTTAAAAAGGTAAAGATAAAAAAAAAAAAATAAAATAAAATCTTTATTCTCCAGTTGTGAGCAGAATTCGTGTAAATTGCAACTAGACTAAGGTTTTACTAAAATGCAACTGAATGCAAGTAAGATTATATATTTTTAAGTGAACAGTTTTTCTAGTTTTTTTTTTTTTTTAAATATTCATATGCATTTTCAGTGGAAAGGGTTTTCAAACGGCCATAATAGTGGGTCTGTAGAAAATTTCAAATGAAAAAAATAAAAGTCTGAAAATAAAAAAAGAGGCTTTAGACCAATATGTATGGTTAAAGGTTCTATATAAATACATTTAAATTATTAGAAGTGGTGCCTTGGCAACTAACTGTTTTATTTAAAGTACTAAAATTACTAAAACTAAATCTGAAATTAGTTAAATCTATATAGAAATATAAAAAAATCGAATCTAAAACTAATAAAAATGACAAAAGTACATATCAAAAATTGAAAGAAAAACTGAAAATATAAAAATAAAAGTGAATTTAAAATGTTAATAAATACTAAATTAGTATACAAATTACACCAATATGCATGATTAAAGGTGCTATATAAATACATTTAATTATTACTAATTCATTTGAATTAATAATTTTTTCTGGATAATATTTTAAGAATTCACAATGACAACAAACACCAATTATTATTATTTTTTAACAACATGTTGTCTTGATAACATGACACTTTTCTTAGACTTAAAATATATGGCTTTATATTTTAGGAAGCAGATTTTTCACAATTAGATCATATTTGGGTCCATATTTGATATCCCCTATTTCTATGGTGTTCTGGGTTGCTAGATGATTCCTTACTGGCCCAAAGTAAAAAAAGCCCACTTCCCTGTGGTATTCTGGTCTGTAAATATGGCTCTGGTCCCTGCTTCAATGCAAGTCTATTAATCACTTGTTTTATTGTCTGCGCAAGTCTGATCACACCTCTTCTTAACAAGCTGCATGATTTTAGGAATCATGCCATAGCAAGCCCCACTAATTAGTCATTTAGGTGGCACTTTTATCCACAGCGACGTCCAGCACACTTATTAGGAAGAGACAACATGAAGCTAAATGTCTTGCTTAAGGCTATAATGGTGATAGTTTACAGATCACGCCTTTCAGGGTTTTTAGCCTCCTGGTGACCAGGTCGTATCTTCAGCTGCAGGCGTCATCATCCTATTCCACATTAAGGTATATGGATATCTAGGCTATCCACACTCAACACCCACCAGGGTCTTCTGACAATTTTAGTGGTCACATGACATCTAAACTCAGCATGGGGAGTTAAATTGTATAATGTGTCCATCTGCTCACTGCCTCTAGTACAAATCAATATTATAAATCTATAACACTGGTGCTTTTTATCTCTGCAGCTGAACATTCTGCTCATGCTAAACATCCAGCAAGCGCTCTGTACTACAGTTCTGGGTCAAACACCTGCATCTCAAAACAAGCTTTTCTTTGCAAACCTTATAAATAGACCGCAAACAGAAGCTAATCAATACAGTGAGCAGTGCCTCATGATTATGGCAAAGACACTGTCACATCCCAGGATGCTCTATAAAGCATGAACAAACGATTAAAGTGAGTAAAAAGTATCGTTAAAGCTTTCATTTGGGCATAGAGGTTATTATGACATATTTAATTTTTCTTATCCGCTTCAGAGTACATGACATGCACACTGTGATATGTGATGTCTGGAGGTTGCCCTTATGCTGGTATAGACAAAACTGAAGGTGCCACACAAAGACAACATGATCCCTCATATCAGACAGTTCTCCACAAATTAAAACAACCCTTATCCTAAAATGAACAAATCGAAAAGCTCAGAGAAAGTGCTCTTTACAATATATCATATATCTAATCCAAATGTGAACTCAATGATAATTGATGATTTTGATAGCTGAAATAAAATAAAAATAAAAATTAGAAGCCGTGCCTCGGCAACTAACTGTTTTATTTAAAGTACTAAAATTACTAAAACTAAAACTGAAATAAAAATAAATTAAAAGCTACTATAGAAATATAAAAAGTTATTTAAAACTAATAAAAATGACAAAAGCACATCAAAAATTTAAGCAAAAACTGAAAATATAAAAATAAAAGTTAATTAAAAATGTTAACAAATACTATATCAGTATATAAACAATACTAAAATAACACTGCTGTTAAAATGGCATGGCAATATTTAAAATATAGTAAGTAATGGTACGACACCTGTGTAGGAGGTCTTTGTGATGGGAGGTGGGTTACACATGGGGGATCTCCTGGCAGAGAAAAAAAGGAAACAGAGAATGTGTCATTGTGTATGATGCAAACAAAAGTAAGACAGATTGACTGCTGTTACCAAACTTACAACATATACAAATTCTGTCAAGATTCAGTGTCATGATAAAAATGTGTGCATGTGAATATGTTAAACTGAAAGCACTCACTTGTTATTGGCCCTTTCTTGTTGTACATTTGTTAAAGCAGCAAAATTATTCCGGACAGTCCTTAAACTTGCCAGAACCTGAGAAAAGATGCATTAAAATGAGTTCGATTGTGTTTCATAATTTTTGAAATTTTGAAATATTGACGTATTTAATATTGCAATACCTGTGCAAAAGGGGTAACAATCATGTCATCACCGTGTCTGCAAAAAAGGACAAAATACTAATTACAACAGCACAAGCTTTTTATATTTATAGTTTTCCTTATTTGTCTATCCATTTATGAATAAACCATGAACATTAATAAAAAGAAGTGTATATGCCAATAAACCAGTTCTGCATTTAAGAGAGACATTTGCTCACATGTCACTGGCGATGGAGGAGTTTCTGGACATAGACTTCGGTGAGAGGTCATAGTCGCTGTCAGAGCGGTACAGGAAGGACTCTCTCCTCTGGCTGTGCACAAAGTTGGCCTGGAGGATGAGACCTGACCCCGGGCTCGCCATGGGATCCAGCGGACTACGTCCTGATGAGGTGCCATTGTCCACATCAAAACTGGGGAGACAAAACAACAGGACAGTTAGCACTGATGTTAAATGAGAAAACTGGAGGATGTTGGAGTAGCATATTACTCAGGCTGACAGAGTTAACAATTTCCAGTAATATGGGCAGTTTGTTGACAAATTTTTTTTTTTGGACAAATGTTTGCTATTTTCTACTATGAGCCTATAAAGGATATGTGTGTTAGGTTAGTTTTAAACAAATATTTTTATGGAAAAATAGCATAAATTGTCTTTGGTTTGGTAACTCCTAATAGTGACACAAGATACCTAGTGAGGATACAAGCAGTGTTTTTTCCTTGTCCAAATGAAAAATAAATTCCTGCTGTGGACAAAACTGTCATGTAATCAGATGTAATCAAATAATATAGATATGAAAAATGAAAAATAAACATAGAAATAAACATTAAAAAAGAAACGGTAACACTTTACAATAAGGTTCATTAGTTAACGTTAGTTAATAACATTAGTAAATATGAACTAAGAATGAACAATACTTCTACAGCATTTATTAATCTTAGTTAATGTTAATTTAAGCATTTACTAATGCATTATTAAAATCACAAGTTATGTTTGTTAACATTAGTTAATGCACTGTGAACTAACATTAATAAACAATGAACAACTGTATTTTCTTTAACATTAACAAAGATTAATAAATAGTGTAATAAATGCATTGTTCATTGTTTGTTCATGTTAGTTCACAGAGCATTAACTAATGTTAACTAACACAACTTGTGATTATAATAATGCATTAGTAAATGCTGAAATTAACAGTAAGATTAATAAATGCTGTAGAAGTATTGTTCCTTCTTAGTTCATGTTTACTAATGTTGTTAACGTTAACTAATAAACCTTATTGTAAAGTGTTACCAAAGAAACCAACAAAAAACGGTAACACTTTACAATAAGGTGTCATTTGTTAACATTATTTAATGTATTAACTAACATGAACAAACAATGATCAATACATTTATTACACTATTTATTCATCTTTATTAACGTTAGTTAATGAAAATAGAGTTGTTCATTGTTAGTTCATGTAAGTTCGTAGTGCATTAACTAATGTTAACAAACAACTTGTGATTTTAATAATGCATTAGTAAATGCTGAAATTAACATTAAGATTAATACATGTTGTAGAAGTATTGTTCATTCGTAGTTCATGTTAATGTTGTTAACTAATGTTAACTAATGAACCTTATTGTAAAGTGTTACACAAAAACCAACAAACACAAAACAAAAAACATACACAAAAACAAATAAACAAAGCAAAAAAAATAGAATAAAACAATTAAAAATCCAACAAAACAAAAATATAGAAGTTTATCAAATAATATAGACATGAAAAATAACCATAGAAATAAACATAAAAAATAAACAAAACAAAAACCAACAAACAAACACAAAACAAAAAAAATATCAAAAAATATACACAAAAAACAAATATTTAACAAATAAATAAAAAAAAAGAAAAAGAAAAAAAATTAGAAAAATAAAACAATTAAAAATAAAACAAAACAAAAACACACACAAACCAAAAAATAAAGTAAAACTTAAATTTGATCCAAAGTAATGTGACTAACATATTTAAATACATATTTATTAAGGTCGTAGTATTGTAGAGCAAAAAGAAAAAACATTAAAAAAAACAATTCATCCAGAAAAAGTCCCAATTTAGAGGGCTTCCCCAGCCCAGTGGGAGCGCCGTCCTTAACCTTCATCTCCCTAGACCTTAGATCTACCTAACTGTGCTTACAACAAGCTGACCCATAATCCCCGGGGAGCATTAATATAATTGCTCTGCCCTGGGTATTTTCCTGACGCGAACGGTGACGTGGCTGTACGTCTTATTCTCGCTTAGCCACCATCATCACCTCCATGCAGGCTCACATCTGAGACGAATAACGTGGTGCGGATGGATAAATCCATATTAGTGGTTCAGTCTGCACCTTGGTGACTTCAGCAGACTGTACTGTCTCACACATAAAGGGCCAATGATTCATGACCCACGTAAAACGGGGGATTGAGTTTTGTTTTGACTGAGAACAAATATGTCAGCAACAACAAAACTCATGCACAGTGTGAGGAGAAAACAGAATTTGGAGTTTGTGTCCTGTGCTTTTTCAACCCAACACGTTATGGCATTTGACTTTATTTTTGTGTTTCATTGAGAACTGACTTATTCGCAGTTAAAATTAAAGCTGGCGATGAGAGGCCCGCTGATGTGCTGCCCTCATCTCTCTTGGGTCATATCACAGGAATGCACCGGCTTACCGTCTCACACACTCTCAACTCTGCACATGCATTATGAATGAGACTGTTCTCCTTTTACTGTAAACCACACAAAAGCACTGATGCTTACGCTACAAAGGAAAATATGGGCTCTCATAATAACCATAAATAAATCAACAAGCATGAAAATGAAAATGCCTCACTGATTCTAGAAAGATGGGACAAAACATCTCCAGTGATTAGTTTTGAAAACAGCAACATTTCTACTTTTTGAGATTAATCTCAGATTATCACTAGAACCTTCATAATATAAATATTCAATTCCTTTTTACATGCTCTTTATTTTATGAAATTATAATATTACCACTCACTGCCCATAAAACCACCTGCGCTCAGACCACAAAATATTTTACAGAAAATATATTAAATATAACAAAACCTATATTTACACCACTCCCATCCTCTCCCCTTCCTCCTCGTCTTCACATTGCTAGTGCTCTAATTTCACTCCCCTAATTTCCCTCCATCAAATAAACAGTATGTGAAGGTCTCCATCTGTTCCCTGTACAAAGATCACTGCCTGCTTAAACTACACTTAACATACAAACACACACAAGTGCTCACACACCAACACATTTTATAGGTCCAAAAGCACAGCGCTGTGTATACTTTTGAGGGTAATTATCTTGAAGTGTTATTGTTCCTGATATACAAAAACTTCGTAATTAATTCACACGACACAAACACAGAAAACCATGGAACAATGGAAACATAAGAAACTTGTTATATAGAGCAACACACAACACATTTCTAGTAGCTTTAACTCGGTGTCAGATAAAAACCTCTACCACATTAATCTTGTGAGAAACATTTCTGTTGCACTCCTAAACGTCAAAATATTTCAAAAACACCAAGTTGTAGTGTTAACCACAGTTTAGTTTACCTGAGAGGTTAGTAGAAGTCTGAATTTAATCCCTAATTACTTTTTTGCTGGAATTGGACAAAAACTCTAAGCTCTTTAGACGTCAAACAGTGCTCTGTGACGCAACACACATGATACATTAAACAATCATTTCTAGATAATCATAATGACTTCCAGTTATTTGAAAGCATGATGGAGCAGGCTGGGTGAAATCTCTCCAGACACCACTGATATTATCAAAGCATGCAAGCAGAAATGACTTCTGAACTTCTAGAGAATTTACTGTACACCAGTTAACTTTCATCATATAACATTAACAGAGGACTCAAAAAGTATTCGGACACTTAAGGCACAAAAATATATGAATGTCATAGGGACAAGCAAAATATTCCACAAAAAGAAGTTATTTTAAAGTAATCAAATTTTATTGTTAAACTAATAAAAGTATGTAGATTAGTTGAAAATGTATAAATTATAATTATGATAAATATAAAAAGTAAATAATACAAACTGAATTAAAAAAATAACTTTCTAATTGTCAAATGGAGCATGTCCATAGTTCATGTGCTGAACTACATCTGTGGTTACATTTTTCTGCACCTGTGTGAAGTGACTTCATATATCCCCTAAAATTAGACCGGTTTATAAATAAATAGTAAAAATAGCACAAAAAAGTTAGAAGTTAAAGCTAGTTCTGAGAAAATCTCTAGAATAATTAGTTTGCAGATGGGACTAGGTTTGACTTTTTGGGGTCACTGTATGTTTTCTGTTTAAAGGGGTGTATGGATTTTGGTTTCTTCATGAGTTGCTTATAAAGAGAGTTATTTTGCTTTATAGACAAGGAAGATAAAAAGCAGAATGATTTAGAACATGTTTTAACATCACTTAAAATCAAGATGCATATAAACCAAAGTGATTTGCTATACAGATACCTAAAACAATCACAATACGGGGTGTTCTTCCACAAACAACAAGAACAACTATGGACGGTGTGCCAATCCATTTAATGTTACTTTAGTGAAAGGATTAAATATGTCTGTCCCTTAAAATAACCAAAGGGATAATTACAGTAGCTGCAATCGCTACTATGCTATCTATGGCATCAGATGTTCAACTGGCTAGCTCTATTGTTGTGGACACCCTGCCCAATCCCTTTGCCCATGCAGTTTAAGCCACTTTAATTGAGACTGGCTGTTCCCCAACTAACTGTTTTTGGTACTAAACCAATCTTTTCCAATTAGAATGGTAGTCAACAATAACAATGCTAAGAGTTCACAGAGTTCTCAAAGGAGCTTAAATTATACTTTGAGTACTAATATTTATAATAAAAGAAAATGACAACAGAAACGACTTGCTCAGTCTTGTGAAATGTAAACCATATGCAAAACATTTCTGTTAACTGATATTAAAAAAAAACATAAGTGGGAAAAACAGAAACTAAACCTAAATACATATTTATGATTCTAAAACTGAAGAAAAAGAAATGAGTCATCCGCAATGTTAAATTTTTGTCAATGTGTAGTGTGTATGCTTGGGCATAAAACGATCTACAAAGTTACAAATCTCAAAGTCCAAAACTACAATGAACAGCTCGTTTGGACTACAAAGTTGTTTTCCTGTATTTGTGATATCACAAAGTGGTCCATTTTCGAATGGTTGGCTGGTGGGGAGAATGCTTGGTTGAGCACTGCACGTTTCAAAATCGAAACCCGGTGCGGGTGTTTTTATATCACTGTATTTCTGAAGGAAACCAACTCGCTTCAGAAAATTTTGGATGTCATTTTCATTTCATCTTGCATGTAATGTCTGATAAAACAGCGTTTGTGAGTGGAGCTCTGTTTTTTGTTTACAGCGTTACTAGGGAAACCTCGATCTCTCCCACTCCAACAACGCCTCACGCTGGCAGATAATTCATTTGCATATATATGGCGCCACAAATAGTGTAACTCCGTGGGACTATGGTATAAATGAATTCAACTGTATAACAGTTTCACTGCAATTCATGTTATAATGTTATAGTTAAAGAACAATAAACATAATACATATTACCGTTGCACTTATCTGTACATAGTAAATGCAGTTATTTTTAAGCTGTTGTTGACATCCTATCTAAAATGTGATTTAGCCAAAAAAAACAACAACAAAAAACAAAAACAATAACGTTACCACTTTAATATGTCTTGCAATATCCGTGCGTGCAAAGGTTCTGCACGATACTCTTGTTCAATATTCTCGGGGTCTGAATCCAGCTCAAATTGATATGGCAATATTGACAAACTTGTTATTTTGGCAAGGGCGGGCAGTACTGAAACACCGTCTAAGCTGTTCGCCAATCACAACACACTGGTACAGCTAACCAATCACAACACATTTAGTTTTTCGGATGGCGGGCCTTCATCAAACCCGTAATTAATCGAGCTGTTTGTGCCAGGCTGGGGAGAAAGGTATTGTAATAATGTAAATTATGTGAAAAATAAAGCGATTTTCGAACCACCAAGCATGAGAGCATGTTCTAGTTCAAAACAAAATCAAGACTTTGTAAAAGAGCATAATAGGACCCCTTTAAAGGTTCATCGCTAATGAACTGGTACATGACTGCCTGCCCTCCTAAGCTCTATTTAATGGCATGTGGTCCATTAGAGCATAAGAGAAGAACAAAAAAAGCACAGGAAATATGGAGCCTGACCCAGGGACATTCAGAAAGTAGAACCCGATGGTTCGAGACCACATGCAAAGAGAATGTAGAAGACATTGTTTTCTGGTGATCACATGAGGCTGTTCCCAAAACTGCTGGTTTTCTTGTCAATCATGAGACGGAACAGGAATATGCTCAAAATAGACAAATAAAAGAGATGCACAGATAAAAATAGCAGGCAGGAATAATTCATGAATCAAATCAAGCTCTGTCAAAAGCAGAAAAATAACTGTTGTTAAAATTACCATGCTCTAAAATAAGTAAAGGAAATATGGGAAAGTGAATCAGTTAGTCAAAGCAGCAACGTTTTGGGAGTGACATTGTTTAGTTGAGTTCTGAAATTAAAATTCTCTGAACAATCAAATGAAGAAAAAACATTTCCTTAAAAATAAAAAATAAAAATATTCATTAAAAAAATTTTGGTCATTTATTTTGAGCAACTTAAAATATTAAACAACAAGAAATTACAATGTCAAGTTTGGTGGTGAGGGTCAAACACTTAAACGCTTGCTCTAGAATAATTAGTATTTTGGTGATATCATGGGGATAACATGATAACATGAATATGTTTTGTTGAGAAATAATAGATGTTTTAGCTCTGTAGTGTTTTTGATTATATTTTGTAGAGTTTTAGATTATATTTTGTGTTTGTGTTATGTTTCAAGTCACCTCTGGGGTGATTAGTGTTCTCTTCAGTGAGTTTTTTCCATTATCACAAATATTAAAACTTACTTTGGTATAGAAGTAACTCTTTATAACCTTTTCAGTTAGCTCAACAAACTGAAACACAAGTTAGACAAATTAAGAAAGGTCTACATCACTATTATATCAAGACTTATATTTACCTAAAATGCAAGGTGATTGACCGTGGATCTATAAGTAAAAAAACATTTTAAATTTTGAGTTTATTGAACATATGTTTGATGAAAGCACAAACAAACTTTTAAGTGTTAAGCAGATAAAATTTTTTCCACAAGCTGAGTAAACTCAAAAAAATTTTTAAGTTCTCTCAATTTCAAATTTTTTACAGTGTACGTCAATTATTTGAGTTATTTGAGTCTTAAAAAGTGGTTGTCACCTCTATAAATAACTTATAAAATCTTTATGTACAGAATGAAATTAACAGAAAAAAAGTGAAAGCCATATTTAGTGACTGCTGCTGCCAACAGAAACATGTGCTCACGTTAACACACACTTCCACGGAATGCAAATATTGCACTTTGCCACATAAAAACCGTTGTAATTGGATGGCTCTTGATGTGTTTATCTAACAAGATGCTATAATGTGTCGGTGATGTCAAAGCTTAAACGACAGGAGAGAAAATGGGCCATCTATTCCATCAGATTAGGTGTCATACAAAATAACAAATCCGCAAACCGCATAGAGACACAAATACACACAGATTAAAACACACTCCACGAGCTGGAAGATGTATTTAAGTTGGAAATTAGAAACGTCTATTGAGATCGCTAATGAAAAGCCCATTTAACTGGTTTGATTTGCGTGCATAATATAACCGCACAGTAGGTAAATTCAAATGATGGTAATATTTTATTAGACTAGCCCAAATGACAATAGTATGAATGACAGGATGAGAGGGCAACTATCACTTAATGATTGGTGTGTATGACATGCGTTGAGTCACTGTCCTGCATTACAATACAGCAAAATAAACAGGAACCGCAGACAATAGGGTCAATATATGAGGTGAAGGAAACACATACTGACACACACACGTCGCCCTGTACACTGATGACATCAATAAGATGTCAGTGAGATTTCCTACTGACATCTTAACCTTTTCACACACACACACACACACACACACAAACTTAAACATTCTGAAAGCAAGTCCGTGTTTGTTTAGCTGAGATCCGTTATTCATGGACATGGAATGGAGCATTCCACGAGCAAAGGGGGGTTGTAACCTGTCGCTTTTTTTGCTAGCCTACTTTATAAACATCGGACACAAACAACAGAATTATGCACCAAAATAATCCTGTGAATCATCAATATGCAATATCTCAGAGTTTGCAATGATGGATGACTGCTCAGTAATTCTTCACACACACATTGCATTTAAACAGACTCAAAACTGTTGTACCAAAATAATCAGTTCAATCACAAACAATCACTTGCTTCTAAAATAAGCAAATACAAATGGAGAACAAGATGGGACAAGAGAAACAAGCGTGAGGTATCTGCCCTCTGGCACTGCTTGCAAATATGCTGCAATCCAGCAGCAGCCTTCTCATGTGGAAGTATCAGACCGCCTTTTGCCATTTTATTATTTTTTAAGGTGATTGCACAAACGTATTGGATAAAGTATTGGTCGACATACTTTTTTTTTTCAGTTCAATTAAAATGAGTAGAATGAGCAAGTTTTATAACATATCTAATCATGTTCATTATACAAAATGCATGTATTTTCATCTTTAATACACATTTGCATCTACAACAGGTGGTAACAGCATAAAAACAATTGCAGCTCTTACAACTCAAATAATTGAAATCTTTTTATTTATATACTTAAATATTATTTAATTAGAATATATAATAATTTAATTAGAATATTCAGGTGAAAAGTCAATGGCTCCCAAAATGCACTATGCCAAAACATTTTCTCTGATTGAATTTATTGACCGAAGTTTATTCAAACCATTTATATTTAACTTGAATAATATATAAAGTGTGTTTTAATATATATTTTCATATTTGATGGTGTAAACATTGGATAAAGTATATTTTTATATTTTTGTATGTAGAAAAACTAATTATTTCAGTAAAATAAAAAACACAAAGTAATAAACAAAAATTTGATGACGTAAAACTGACTTGTTGGGTCCAAATCTTCTCTACACTTATTTGACAAGCAGGCAACATAATGCATCAAAGAATGTTTAAATCTATCCCCCAGTTACACTTTAACAAGTCAGTGTGAGACAGAGTAAATGAAAAACTCAAGAGGAAGAGTACTAGTGAAATAGAATGTAAATAAAAGACAAATTCCTTAGGTAGAGTGAAACTCAATTTGTGGAAGATAAGCGGAAAAACAAATAGGTTTAATACTTAAGAGGAAGCAGAGAGTTGCACAATAAGTTAAAAAGAGATATGGAATTGATGTAAGAGAGGAGAAGGAAACAGCAAGCACGGGGTAATAGGTTAAGGGAGGCAGAAGGAGATAGGCAAGAAGTTCTCCTTTACCCGTCTGTGTTCTTAAGTGAACTGGTGGAGCGAGACCGGGGCTTCATGATAATGCTCATTCTGGACGTGGATTTCCCTCTGCTAGCGGCTACAGCTAATCCCAGCAGTGTGTGTTTGTTTTCAGTCCTCACATGTGTCTTCAAAGCGTGAACATGACTCGGTCGAGACGGCCCTGCCTCTGTTTGGTCCACTGACAGGAGCCCCTCGTGTCCCGGGACTCTCAAACTGACCGGACAGACGTTCCAGTGTTTCTGTCACTCGGCTGCTATAATTCGAGACAATCCGTCTCTCCCCCACTCGCTCTCTCTCCTGAAACTCCCACCCTGTGTACTTTCCTCCCTCCCTCCCTTCCTGGCTGGCTGCAGGGCTCACTGCTTGGACTCATGTAGTAATGACGTAGTCGGGGGTAGGGCCCTCCTCATGTTTGATATGACTGAATGGAGGAGGCAACTTAACACCTCAACTTGTGAGGTTTCAGATGACAGGGAAAAATTAAAGGTAAGGGATCCCAACGGATGGGAAGGAGTTGCCCGGTAGTATAAATTCACACTGAGTCAAAAGATTTAGTGTGAAACTGCACATCCTGTGAAGCCTGGAATTTCAAAACCACTTCATCCGCACAAGTCATTCACAATGAACTTATTAAAAGCACTTTCACATACTGTGCAATGACCAGCATGTAATGATATAAGAGTCCATTTACACCCAAAACAGACAACGAGGGCTCTTCAAACATCACTGAAAGGTAAAAAAATGACTAGTACTCAATGTCATGTTCCATTTTCAATTAGAGAACTCTTCAACAAAGAAAATCGAACACATGTGGCTGTGCTTGACTAGTTTGCGGGAGTTGTCTAACGGTTCACACATTAACCCATGCCAAGGGCCCTCAGAGGTGTTCCAGTGACGCATGACACACGTCAACCAATGACAGCGAAGCAGGGAGTATCGCTTGCAGCTCTGCTCACTTGATGGTTTCAAAAAACATTTAGACATCAAGCTTGATTTGATCTTCAGAGAAAGTTTACAGATCTGATTATGAAGTAATTCGTTTGGGAGAAATTTGTCAGTGCTAAATTATAAAAAATTTAAAAAGACACTAGAATAAGACTTTAATGGTGAGTGTGTGTTTGTTTCACTACATATAGACAGCGGAGTAACTATCACACAATAGCAACAGCTGATATAAGTTTGTGCACATCATTGCCCCCCTGTGTTCACAAGAGATTAAAGCAGATAGTACTAGATAAAATCAAGAACATCTCCTGACAAAGTCAATTATAGAGTGTAAAAACAGAATGTAAACACAATTAAGTATTTATTCCAAGTGCTGTGGATTTAACCAACCAATTCACTGATTCACTGATTCACAAGTTGACACACTTTTTACAAGAAAAAACAACAATTGAAAAACAGATCAATTCAAAGACGACGAAGGAAAAAAAAAAAAACGGCTTAACTGCTTCAGTTAATAATGTATTCAGTGCAATTACTGAACATTTCTACCATTATTGATCAGAAAAATTATTTTATTTAATGATTTAATGATGTAGGGGCATGTTGTCACACTCTATCGGGTAATGAGAAACTGCTGTATATTGACAGTGATTTGTAAATGCTTTTTTACATTTTTTTATTTTGTCTAAAGTAAAAAAGTTTGTCTTCCACATTTAAAATGTATTAAAAGCTTTTCTGCAACTTATATATATGTGAGTGTGTGTGTGTGTATAGGCAAAATGCAATAATGACAATTTTCATGGCAGAAAATAAATATATAAATCTGCAATCTATCTATATAAATTCATATTTTGTAATAAAAAATATACCAATAACAATACATTACAAATAAAAATGGGGAAAAGTAATATACAAAGAATTTTTTATTGCAATATCAGCAAAAAAGTGTTCATGGCAAGATGAAACATGGGGAAAAAATTTGAAAAGGTAATATATCAAAAACAAAAAGATATATATATATATATATATATATATTGCTTAGGCCAGCATAAATTGTAATAAACAGACTGTCATAAACATTACATCATATAAAACATGTGACAGCTAAACCCAATATCAACATGACCCATTTGACATTTACAAAAATTAAGCCATGGCATGGTTCAATTATATAATGTATACCAGTGAGGTTTTATCATGTTTACTGCTTACACAAGAGCAATTACAATAATATACTCAAAATCTAGCTTGATGGATCCTTAAGACAGTTAGGATACTTAAGACAGTTATAAAAACAGACGACCACTGCAAAAAATAAATAAATAAAAATAAATGCAATAAATCATTGATGCAGTTACTGATACAGCCCCAACTAGTCTGTACTTTTAACTGATTAAAATGTACACTGTAAACCATATATCTGTCTAATGAGCAATGTACCTGCGTGACTTGAACCAGCGTTTCCTTTTCTTGCCTTTCAGTGAGTTTATATCAAGCTGGCGGTCATTCCAAGTAAAAGTGCTAAGAAAGAGAGAAAGAGGAGAACCGCCAGGAGATTCACTAGCCATGGTGTACTGAGAAAACTGACAGCTTGACTAACCCCAAATAAGAGAGCTTCAGCTTTGTGTGAGGAAAATGTCCACGTCACTACTCTGACCTCATCCCATAATCCAATAACACCTGTCTGGCCTTCTCGCATTCAGCTGGTATGTCGGCAACACAAGCTTCTGTGCTGGTAAACTGTTCATGAAACTATGTCAAAAGTAAAGAAAGTAATCCGCTTTAAAAACCAGATTAGAGTTTTGTAAACTCATAAGAACAATTCTATGCATCTTAAAAAAAAGGATCTTTATCCTCCATGCATTCAGTAATTGTTCTTACTTCTGTGGTTTGGGATTAATTGAATTTCAATTGATCAAGATACTAGAAGGTGCTTGTTTCACATGTCACAACTGTTTATATATTTTCAAACCAAGTATATAAAAATGTAACTACTGTAAGTTCAGAAAATATTTGAATCATTATTATTTCAAGTTAAAGTTTTGTTCTTGCACTCAATTGTATTCAAATGTGAGCTAATGTCTAAAAAAAAAAAAAAAAAAAAACATTTAAATGAAATGCTGTTTTGAAATTTACCAGAGAACAGAAAACCATAAAAATTTCATTTCAATATATATATGGATAAAAAAAGTGGTTGACTGACATGGATGTTTCAATGACAAGTACAAATCTATTCAAACTACTTAAGTGAATGTTAAAAACCATTAAAGGGTTCATGGGATGCCCATTTTCCACAAGTTGATATGATTCTTTAGGGTCTTAATGAAAAGTCTATAACATACTTTGGTTAAAATTTCTCAATGGTAGTGTAGTGTTGTCAAAAGTACCGACCGCGATACCATTCGGTACTGAAATTTTAAAAACATCCATTTCCTGCTAAGATTTGAGCGCTGTTGAGCGGATTCTTAAACAAAAAGCGTTCAAATCTTAGCGGGAAATGGACGTTTTTAAAATTTCAGTACTGAATGGTATCGCGGTCGGTACTTTTGACAGCACTATGGTAGTGTAAAAAACACCCTTTTTCCCCTGTCAAAATCAGCTCTGTTTTCAGAAAGCTGTTTTTTAGTCCATGTCACTTTAAATGCTAATGAGCTCTGCTGACCCCGTCCCTCTCTTCCGTGGAGTAACGAGCAGACTGTAAACTTCAGCCACGAAACTGGCTAACTAGCACATTATTAGTAAAGGCGATTTGCAAAGATTTATAAAAAACCCTTATACTCACTTCTTCTGTAGATGAAGCTGGATCACGAATGATTCGCGTGAACACAGATGTATTTAGGCAGATCGGGGATCGGAGCATTCCATTTAAAAACGAAAGTAACGTTAATCCTCTGCGTCTTCAGCGGCTCAGATGTCGGGAGTAAATAACGACTGCTATATTCATTATTACATTCAACAACAAAACACCTCAATCGCTTAATTGGAGACATTCTTGTCTTCCCCTGCACCGGAGTCGACTCAATGGTGGACAGCTCTCAGCTCACTCAGGGCGGGTCTAAGGTAAGACGGCCTTGTCAATCAACTATCGTGGGAGCGGCCTGTGCAGAACTACGTCATTCTGACAGAGCTCTCAGAACAGACTGATTTGAGAAAGGGGATTTTAAAATAGGGATTTAAAAAAAAAAAACACTGGGTGTATTTTTATCATTATAGGATGGATGTGTACACACACTTCCAACACACATTTATGTTCAAACAACTTGTAAAGTGAATTTTGCATTCAATGACCCCTTTAAATATGACAACCTCAAAAGAAACATTTTACACAGCACAAATATAAATGATAAACAGCTGTTTGTAAAGTTCTGTGGTGACATTTGTTTTCATTTAGTGCTTTGAAAGAAAATAAAAACTCAAGGACCTTTTGCCATCGGCAGTCTTTAGGCCTTGTTAAAGTTTTGACCCTACAACTTTTCAGTTGCACAAAAGGTTCTTGATAGAAAAGAGTTTTTTAGATCCAAAATGTTCTTTGCACCAAGACAAAGTTCTAAGAACTGTTTATTGAAAGGTTCTTTAGGGAACCAAAAAATGGTTCTACTATGGGATCACTGCAAATAACCCATTTAGGAATCCTTATTTTTAAAACTGTAGTTGTTGTGAGAAACTGTTAAATGTTTATATGTGTGCCCACCATCTACTCTTAATAATAAAAAAGCATCTTATCCTAATGGGGGGACACATGGTTTTACTTTACACATGGTTTGCTATGGCAAGGACCATCAGCTGTCCTTTCTGTCTCCCTGTAACACTGTCTTAAGCATCTTACATTACGGACATTGCAGTTTATTGCTCTGGCCACATCTGCAGTCCTCATGGACATCTTTCTTTTGGTCCTTTTCAGAGTCAGTAGAAAGGTCCCTTTAATGTCTTAAGCCAAGGTACTGTAACTGTGACCTTCAATGCCTGCCACTTGTAAACAGCTGGGATCTTAAAGACGGTTTCACAGGTATGCATATGAAGTATGAAAAATACAGTTCACTCTTTCTTTCCAATAAAGATCTGTAAAGCTTTTATATTATCTTTAAAATACAGTATCCTGTTTAAGTGATGTTTCCTATTTTTTACTATACAGACATACACATTTAGTATTTATTATTTAGAATATATAGCACTACAGTACTTAATTTAATTAGTTTTTTTTTTCAAGCCAAAAGAACTTTCCATGCTGTCTGTCTTAAAGTACTGCATCGGCTAGCAGATGGTAAGCGTCTGTAAATGTACCTCCAGATGCATCTCCACATGCATTCACCCCCATATCACACTCCCACTCACCTACAACCAATTATTAGTAAAAATAAATCATCAGGAGTTGATCTAAGAAAAACTACGCTATTTTAAAAAGTGTTAAATATATTCTAGATCTGATAAATGTGCTAAACCTCCTACTCATAACTACTTGGATGAAATAAAACCATGCAGAGAGAGAGACTGACCGCCTCTGAATGAAGAACAGAACGCAGACGATTTGAATGGGTCTGTGCCACTATACTGAAAAAATCCAGTTTTATAAAATTAACTTGATTTTCCCTTTTTCTTCATCTGAAAACTGTGAATTTATACTTTGCATCTTATCTGATGTGTCCTTTACCTGTCCATTCTAAGTCTGTGTTTTAATGGTAGTATGTGTTTGTGTGTGCTTTATTGGCATTAGCATAAGGCACATATCTGATAGCGATTTTCTGTTGCCGAGCATTTGTCTTTGGCCCAATACACACTGACTTACTCTCTCTCACTTACAAACACACACACATTCAAATTTCTCTCAATGTGTACTGTAGTTATTGACACACACCTGCCCCTTATTGGACTGTGCAAATGTCAAAACAAAGACATATATTAGTTATTAGTAGTAATGCTACTGATATGAACCTTAATGAATAAAAATTAGTGCACATTTGTTATGTAAGTTTCCACAATATCTGATATTTGCCCAGAACAGGTCACGAGAGCCACTCAATTCGACCTATTTATTGCCATTTATCTAACCGAGCTGTAGATAAAACAGGTTTATCGGTGATGAGAAGCATTAAAGGATCTTTAAGGAAATCAATGGGCTCATAACCAGCTGGTTATCACATCCTATTATTAACCATAGCCTTAAACAACATCAGACATATTTACATGCATTTTCTTTTAAATTCAACATCATATGAATAAAAGCTCAAGTATAACCACTGACCTTCAGCATTCACATAATAAGAGATCCAAACTGTCAGAACAACATTTATTCATTCATTAATTAGCAGGATAAACACTATGAAATATGAAACAATCTTTCCAAACTATATCCCAAGGATATAGTTTAACGAGGACAACAAAACAAATCTCACATGCTCCTGAATTATAATCCAGTCCTAAATCGAATTATAAACGTAGCAGCGAACTATTCTGACACACGTCACATATAAAACTTTACCATTTTCTCCGGGGTTTGATGTCAATAGGTTTGTTGATGGCATACGGCGAGCCGTTGATGCAAGCGCTACGGTAACGGGCGATCCTCTCCAGAGAACAAAGTTCAGAGTTTGCTGGCAAACTCATCGTCGAGTTACAATCAAAGCTGAACAGGACCAACTACAGCTGAGCAAGCCTTCCTGGGTCAGTTTGACAAGTTTTTAGTACTGTGAGTAAAATGAGAGTGGAGGGACTGAGTGAGGACTGGAGGATGAGCAGAAAGGAAGAGGAGGGAGAAAGAGAGCAAGAGAGAGCGGGAGGTGGGTGAACAAGAAGCAGGTAGGTGCTGAAATCATTGGCAAGATCATTAAGCTCAATCAGCCATTAATGAACTTTAATGAAGACCATCCAGAGTCAGCGTGTGAGTGTCTAAGCCTATAAAATCCCACACACACGTTTCATGGAATTGTCCTGATCTGCTCCAATCATACTTATATTGACTCGGTGGCATTTCTAAAAAGCTTTTATGTCCCGACTCTCTGCCCTTAATCAGACAGACGGGGCTGACGCACATCAAGAACACAGTCTCGCAAATGAAAGATGCCACGGACATTATATTTCTACTTTCAGCCAATTTAACCCAGCGCAACAGCTTTAGCTTGTTAATAGTCTTTCATGTGTACTGGACCTAATGTCTTGTTATACATTGTATGTATGTAACCAATTAAACTTTGGCATTCAATGCATGCCACATTGTTTGTGCTACAGACATTAATAATTCTCCAATTTGTTGTCTGCTATTACTTATCTAAGCAATCAGACTACAGGTTAAAACCCACATGGTGGCCCACTAAAGCCATTAAAATAATCAATTTTGAAGGAAACTGGATTGAAATGCACTTAAAAACAATCAGAAAACAAGACCAAGCACTGCTGACAGTTTGTACAGAAAACACAGTTTATAATATTGTATGTGAATCTAAAAATTGAGAACATCCAGCACAAATGACAAAAGAATAACTCCTGATATTAGAACCTAAACAATGAGAGATACTAAAAAAACAACTGGCAGAGCAGTAAGTTTTAGTTTTACAACTGAGATTCCTCTCCTAATTCACTATCACTAAAAATTCTGCTTTGTTCACTAGATGGCAGCAGACCAACAGATTATTACAAGCTCAGGTCTGGTTAGCCCCTGTTGGTAGATGTCATAACTACACCATAAATGAGGCAAAGCATCTATCTCTAGACAGCCATTCAAAAGAAAATGCAATTTGTGACTACAGAATGTTTTATAGAAAACATATAAATGCAAACATTTATTATATAGGTGAGCCTGTCAGAAATGCTGTAGCTTAGTAACTGTGTATTTTGTGAATTCGGTCAACCATATATTTTGCAGTTTCTCCTTTTGTGTTCCTTAGATGAAAGAATAACACGAGGGCATAAAAACAATGAACTATTCTTGTAAGTATTGGCCTCAACAAACCTCAACAATCAAATCATTATCTAATGCCGAACACCCACATAATTCCTCAGAAAATTTGTTTTTAATGATTTAGTTTTTTGCCTTAAAGTCTAAATATTAATAATTTTTAACAGATTGCAGTGCAGAGCTGGAATGTAAATAACATAATAAAAATAGTAATAATTAATAATGAAATTAGTTCAATTAGAAATTACAGTTCAGATTAAAAAAAGGAATATAATAAAATATAATTATTCATATATTAAATAATAATTAGAAATACATACAAATATATTAAAAAAAACATTACATTCACAACAATGCTGCCTGCAATATTCAGTATTTTCACAAAAGACTAATATGTGAAAAGAAAAATCAAATGTTTTTCCACAAATTCCTCTTCAGCGGTAACTGAGACATTATCTGGTTCTCCGGCTAAACTTGAGAGCAGCTTTGCAGTAGATATCTCCATTTATTACCACTAGGGAGCACTCTATCACCTGCTGTGACAGTTACTTTAACAAGGGTCTCTCACTCCGAGACTGAACATCTCATCACAACAGCAGGGGGGGGGGATGCAGTCACAGCGATAGAGAAATGTGTCCAAGGCCAAAAACCCATTACCACATGACACTTATGTAATGATCATAGTGTTTCATAGCAAAAATCGAATTTGCCACAAAGTACATGAATATATTATATACACATGAATTGAATGAGCTGCTCCAGAATGAGCTTCAGGCATCCGAGTGTGGCAAAACCTCCACATTAACATGCGTATTTATCGTTCATTACCATCAAACGACAATCAAAGCTGCTGGTGATGAATATCCCTATAAGCTCTGCCAAGTATAGCCTATAATAAACTCAGCTTATCCAGGCTAACCTGCTATGTAATGCCACTGCAACTGCCCTTCCTGAAGACAAAGTGTACGGCTTTGTTTGTAGGCTGGGAGGTGGTTCCCATCATCCATCACTGTTCTTCAGTAGAAGGCGAGAAAAAGCCACGCCATCTCTCACTGTCAGCGAGCGCCACTGACGTCTCGTCTGCCTCGCAGAAACACTGTTCTCTAGTCTCCTGGAAGCAACGCCTATCGTTATCTTGAAGTTATTTTCTTGAGAGATGACAAAGATCTGGTCATGATTCTTGTACCTGTATGAATCATTCAGTAATGGTCAGGAACAGGAACTCCCCCTGGAGTATCTTAAGGCTAAATAACTCGCTCAAGGGCACAGAGGTAGCAGAACAGTATTATAACCTTTCTTACTACACAATTGCTGAGAAACTTGCACTTTTCACACATACACACACACACTTCATTGTAACAACTATTGTACTATTTAAATTATGCAACTCTAAAGGACTTCCCAATTCTCATAGAATTAGAATGATTATTAAATCTTGATAATTATAGTTACCATTACAGTTACTGTCCTTGTCGTTTGAACTGAATAAATTGAACTCATCTGCCATTCTTGTTAATTTAACTTAAAAACATTGTTTGATTAAAAATTTAAAAAAATGCACAGAGGTGCATTAAATGTGGTTGTGAAAAGCTAACCAATAATTAGGTAAATCTCTGCACATTTTTCCAGAATTATTTACTTTATCTAATATTATTTTATATTAGCACTAAATGGAATTGCAAAACTACTAAATTTTCCCAAACAGATGTCCCAATCACTTGTCAGTATGCAAACGTAGCCCCACCCCAAACTCACACCATTGGTCAAGCCAGAAGTTGAGCGTGTTAAAAACAAGACAGAACCACAATTGACACAACTACAGTCCTCAGCCTACGAATGACCTATTTATACACAGCTATTCACATTAGGCTGAGACAGGAAAACATTATTTACATTTTAAAAATGACTTTTAAGCAATAAGCTGTTAGTAGTAATTCTTAAGCTTCTTTGCAAAGAAAAAGGCACTAGCCCTCATCCTATGAATTAATTTAACGCACCTAGCTAACAACTAGGTGTGCATGTCTAAAGCTAATTTTCCAGCTGGTGCAACTCAATTTAATTTGTCTTCTCTACTGCCTCAATCAGCTTTGTCTCGAAATACACAACTTTAACAAAAAAAAAAAAAAAAAACTGCACATGCTCTCTGGGGATGCAAGTAATGCCCTGGCTTGTAGACTGTGCAGTACCTCTGAAACATGATGGATTTCATGACTTCCCGAGTGGAGCAGAAGGGTTAAACAGCTTTCTCCTCAGTCACCAGGTGTTCGCGCAGGCCGGTCGGGCTGCGCACACACACACACACACAGACTGTCGAAGAAGAGTGATCGGCAAATTAGCCTGTCTGCATGTGGCCAATTGTAGCACACCTGACTGGCTTATGACGTACCTCACAGTGCTGGCCTTTGGCCAAAGCTGTGTGGGAATCGGTTTACTCTGTAACCTATGTGTGGTGGGGTGTGATTTGTGCTGTGTGTATACAGTGGGTACGGAAAGTATTCAGACCCCCTTAAATTTTTCACTCTTTGTTATATTGCAGCCATTTGCTAAAATCATTGAAGTTCATTTTTTTTCCTCAGTGTACACACAGCACCCCATATTGACAGAAAAACACAGAATTGTTGACATTTTTGCAGATTTATTAAAAAAGAAAAACTGAAATATCACATGGTCCTAAGTATTCAGACCCTTTGCTGTGACACTCACATATTTAACTCAGGTGCTGTCCATTTCTTCTGATCATCCTTCAGATGGTTCTACACCTTCATTTGAGTCCAGCTGTTTTTGATTATACTGATTGGACTTGATTAGGAAAGCCACGCACCTGTCTATATAAGACCTTACAGCTCACAGTGCATGTCAGAGCAAATGAGAATCATGAGGTCAAAGGAACTGCCTGAAGAGCTCAGAGACAGAATTGTGGCAAGGCACAGATCTGGCCAAGGTTACAAAAAAAATTCTGCTGCACTTAAGGTTCCTAAGAGCACAGTGGCCTCCATAATCCTTAAATGGAAGATGTTTGGGACGACCAGAACCCTTCCTAAAGCTGGCCGTCCGGCCAAACTGAGCTATCGGGGGAGAAGAGCCTTGGTGAGAGAGGTAAAGAAGAACCCAAAGATCACTGTGGCTGAGCTCCAGAGATGCAGTCGGGAGATGGGAGAAAGTTGTAGAAAGTCAACCATCACTGCAGCCCTCCACCAGTCGGGGCTTTATGGCAGAGTGGCCCGACGGAAGCCTCTCCTCAGTGCAAGACACATGAAAGCCCGCATGGAGGACTCCAAGATGGTGAGAAATAAGATTCTCTGGTCTGATGAGACCAAGATAGAACTTTTTGGCCTCAATTCTAAGCAGTATGTGTGGAGAAAACCAGGCACTGCTCATCACCTGTCCAATACAGTCCCAACAGTGAAGCATGATGGTGGCAGCATCATGCTGTGGGGGTGTTTTTCAGCTGCAGGGACAGGACGACTGGTTGCAATCGAGGGAAAGACGAATGCGGCCAAGTACAGGGATATCCTGGACGAAAACCTTCTCCAGAGTGCTCAGGACCTCAGACTGGGCCGAAGTTTTACCTTCCAACAAGACAATGACCCTAAGCACACAGCTAAAATAACGAAGGAGTGGCTTCACAACAACTCTGTGACTGTTCTTGAATGGCCCAGCCAGAGCCCTGACTTAAACCCAATTGAGCATCTCTGGAGAGACCTAAAAATGGCTGTCCACCAACGTTTACCATCCAACCTGACAGAACTGGAGAGGATCTGCAAGGAGGAATGGCAGAGGATCCCCAAATTCAGATGTGAAAAACTTGTTGCATCTTTCCCAAAAAGACTCATGGCTGTATTAGATCAAAAGGGTGCTTCTACTAAATACTGAGCAAAGGGTCTGAATACTTAGGACCATGTGATATTTCAGTTGTTCTTTTTTTATAAAGCTGCAAAAATGTCAACAATTCTGTGTTTTTCTGTCAAGATGGGGTGCTGTGTGTACATTAATGAGGAAAAAAAATTAACTTAAATGATTTTAGCAAATGGCTGCAATATAACAGAGTGAAAAATATAAGGGGTCTGAATACTTTCCGTACCCACTGTATGTATGTGTGTGCTAGTTTGACCAACAACATTTCTCTTGGTATGGGTTAAATACAAATTCCTATAATGTCTATTGCCAATATTTAAATGAACCGTTCATAGTTTATTTACCTTCTGAGCAACACAAAAGAAGAAATGGAGAAAATATTATACTTATTGTGTGTTTTATACTTATATAAATAATATATAATTTAAATTTAATTTAAGCAGTAACCCTTTCTTTCATGTCTATGGAAAGAAAGCCACAGGGGTTTGGAACAACATGACTGAGTATTATGAATTGTGCTGTAAATTTTAAGTAACTGTATTGCAATGCACAAAAAAACAATCCTCAGTTTCACCTTGTGTACCCACGGAGCTAAAAATGCTCTACAGAATAAGAAACATTTTTCACAACTGCTGCTAGTGGGTTTAAATGAACAAGACAGCTTGAATGCCATATGCGTCTGACCATGAACTCAACAAACAGATGAATTAATTATGGCAGGCACAGTGTGAACTGAACCATTAACGACAAAACAGACCGATGAAACAGTCACTAACTTCTGTCACCACTCGATGAACATTCCTCCATGGGAATTTGTGTGCGAACAAGGATTTGTGGGACCCTCTTTGTCTCATCAGTTTCAGATTCTCAAGACAACATGGTATTATCAAAGGCATCAATAATGCCTGAAGAAAACTATCCATTAGCATTCACATTCATCTCTATGGCAGTTGTTCAACTGTCGCAGAACCCCTTTAAAGGGATAGTTCACACAAAAATGACAACTTGCTGGAAATTTACCTCAGGCCATCCAAGGTGTAGATGAGTTCCTTCAACCCTAACCCTAACGTCACAATAATGCTGAATGATGGATTTGTTTCTTACAAACCTGCAGCTTTTCACCTCACAAGATGTTAATTGATGGACTGAAGTGGTGTGGATTATTGTGATGTTTTTATCAGCTGTTTGGACTCTCATTCTGACGGCACCCATTCACTGCAGAGGATCCATTGGTGGGCAAGTGATGTAATGATAAATTTCTCCAAATCTGTTCAGATGAACTCATCTACATCTTGGATGGCGTTCATTTTTGGATGAATTACTCCTTTAAGTATGACATTTAATCTTTCATATTTGCGCATAGGAACCACTGAAATTTTTGAGCCAATCACCTCAGTCGTAAATACCATGTGACTAATCATGACAACACAAAAACATGCACCAAGCCCTCGCTAGCTACTATCCTGAGCTGTAACATGTGAAACTGTGAAGTCTCACACTTTTAAGAGGCTCCAGAAAGAACTGGGCAATGAAAAAACACCAACTGCAATAAAATATCATATTTGTTTCTTGCAAAAAACAAAAAAAACCTTCTCAGAATCCATGTCTAATTTTGAATGACAATCAATGGATGGCCAAGATGATTTTTAGAACCTGATAGTTTTGTTTGATCTGGATCGAACCTTGAGCACTTGGATATGCAGCTAAAGTTTAAGTAAAATTGCTTTCTTTTTTCATTCTTTTAAAGATGCAATGTGTGCCCTAAAAGATACGATTCAGAAGATCAAAGTATAATAGCCGGCTGCCTTGCATGTGTAATTATATGACTCATTTAAGCATTAAATAATCAGGAAAATGTTACAGACTTGTTATCTCATTGGGTGGAGTCAAGAGCTCTCAGCCTCCGTGATAAATCTTATATACGCTCGAGGAGCTCCGAGTCTGGGGCTTCAGGGCTCTATCACAGATAAAAGTCAGTTTCAATAAAGCATATTTCAATCATGATGCACAAAGAAAATGAACAAGCGACTTTTCCGAAGCCCAAATGTTGTTTTATCACTGAATATTCATGTAAAATGCCATTTTTACAACCATCAAGGCCTTTAAAATCCAAGGCAAATGTTATTACATCTGTATTCAAACTTATTTCATAATATTTTAAAGACTCAGCAGAGTGAGAGCAACAAAATAGTCAAACTCTATTCAGTGTTACCAAGGTTACTGGTGAAGCATTCAAGGAAAACCCAAATGACAAGTCTCTGAAAGGACAAAAACAAAGTCTTGCAGACAGTCACTAACAAAGACAGACAAGAGAGAGCAACATCCAGCACTGTAGTACTGTGGGTACAAATAGGTATGTTGCACAATAGATTTGAATATTTGACTAACACAGCCAAACATAGCCCACATTTCTGTATATAATTTGATTTGAAGCTAGGATACAAAAGAAAACATTGACAGCCCAACAGTAGACTACATAAGTGTCACAAAGCACAAAATCACACAGCCTCAAATAAGCATTCTAGCTATTCATGTAGCAGTTTGTTTTGTAGCTGGTGTTCTCCTGTGAAGATACTAGCAGCATGTGGCTGTCGTAATAAGATTCATATCAGTGACAGTATGAGAGCATAATGACATCATCAGCACAGGCTCTAGAACAAGACTATGCAGTTGAAAGACATTTAGTAGAGGCTTGTTTATCTATATATTAATAATTCATCATAAATATATCAAAATGTCTGTGCATTCCTTGATTTAATACCTTGAGTTTTTCCTTTAAAAAAAAAAAAAAACTATGTTTAACATCTCTAAATTCTAATTGGCTGAGCCTGTGAGCCTGTATTTTTCCAAAACTAAAAATACTGATGACTCATTTTGCACTGCACAGATTTTTGTCCAATCAAATGCTCTACAATGAGAATGTCCCTTCCCCACGTGCTATCAGCAAAACCACTGATTACAAAGAGATAAATTGAGTGTGCAAATACAGATTGCTTTGACTGACAAACATCCAGACTTTTAATTATAGCAACATCTGATGTATTTGTTTTGGATGTAATAAACCCATAAATTTGCAAAACTTGTTTGTGACATCCAAATACAATATATTATCTGTCATGCTGCCAACAATTCAAACTATTGGCAAGAGCAGCTTTTAAAAAAAAAAAAAAACAGGAAAGGCATGGTGTAATTTGCGTCCAGCACAACTTTGTTTTGAATCAAGAATGACACAAAACATGAAAATGGGTTGACTGAAAAGTTAACAATGGCATAATGCATCTACAACAAGGATGAGTTGTTTTCTTCAAGAAGTTACAATCAAACCATAAACCAGACTTTCACTTTCACTCTTTTGTAAAATTTTTAGTCAGCTAAATTAAACGGCGAGTATGTAAAAGCACATTCAAATCTACAGCAAAGATAAACTTCGAAACTGTCTTCTTCAAGAACTTGAAAATAAAATCAAACAATGAACTAGACTTTAACTTTCACTCTTTTGTTAGATTTTTGGTCAGCTACTTTAAATGCTGATTATTGGCTATTATGATTTTAGTATAGAAAAGCACAAACAAGTCATTAGCATAGACAACATGCTATCTTTGTCTCAAAGCTATGCGTAACAGAAGGTTTGGCACCTCTAGGTGAGAATGAAAGATGTAGCGTGGATTGTACTAAATTATAAACATTTGAATGTGAGACTTGCACATATAGTCCCTCACGTAGTCTTTTGCCAGAACTGTTTTTAATAATGAAAAGACTGAATGTTTCATTTCAACCAGTAATGCCAAATGTTCTGAGACTGACTGTAGGAGCAGAAAATTGCATTAACTTGCACTGTAAACTGTGATTTTCTATTGAAAATCCTGTGTAGTTTGTTGCTGGTTGTAATCTGTGTGTGGGAATCCGGCCCTAAAACAATGTTAAAATAAAAGCAGAATATACAGACAACACTGTATCTTAACTGTTACAGGTGTTGTAAATCTCAAAGGCTCGCGATTCAGAAGTACCTGGAGGCTAAATGGCAGCATCAGTGAGGAAGGACCAGAGAAGATAAGAAGAAACACATTCACAGAAGCATGTCATTGAATGTAAATCTCAAAACAAATGCTTACAACTGCTCCTTGCCTCTCTGGTGCTCCCTGCTGAAATGCTTCATGGACATTCTTTCTGTATAACGTCACACTTACGCTTTTTATGCTTTGTTATGCCATAAGCATTTCCACAATAATCACACTGCAGTACTGACCTTTCTCTCTCTAAAGATTAAATGGTCTGAGGGAGGATGTTGTGGGGAAATTAGAACACAATGCAAGTTGAAAAAGTCAAGGGCAAATTGCTATTACATCTTAAAAGCTGCTGAATAAAAGTTGCATGGGTTCCTGGGCTTAGACTTGAGACTAGAAAATGACATACTGTTGAAAACTATATCTGGTTGATATATAATGTATACACTTTGTATGTATGTTTTAAATTTGAACAAAATTGCCTAAATTGTTTAAGGACAAATACATTATATATTACATTATTTCTTAGCAATAAGATAAATATTGCAATGTACTGTATATCAGATTTCATCAACAGTGTAAAGTGTTCAATTGCTCCTGTCATATGGCACTATCAGTTCAGACAGGGAAGGCAATACTCATTTCATCTGGTTTTTTATCTGATTACTCAGCTTGTTTACTCTCTCTGTACATCAGATGGCTATATATATATATATATATATATATATATATATATATATATATATATATATATATATATATATAACCAATGCAGGTAAAAATTGGCTTGCAGCTGAATGTGAATAATGTGAAAAGGAATATTTTCTGTTTGTGAAGATAAAACCTCTCAATTTCACGTGAATTGTACTGTTTAGTGAGGCATACTCAATATAAAAAATGGAAACTGACAGATCAATACAGACTAATGAAATATCTGATGGAGAGTTCAAAACTCATTTTCTGTACTTGACTGCCTCTAGTACTGGTTTTGATACAAATATTTTTCTTCTACTTTCTACTATACACATATATAGTAGTAAATATTACAAACAAATATAAAATAAATATTTGAATTATTAAGTATCACATTTGCATGTTCAGTTCTCTGATGTTGGTTATGGTCACATGACATGCAGGTAAACAAATACTTTTTTTTTTTTTAATTCAGTAAGTTTTATTTAGATTCATTTTAAAATGATTTAACATTTTCATTTTAACGTTTTCTGATTTATTTAATTATTAGCTTTTCATTAAACCCCTGGCTGTTCCTTCACAACAGTTCCAGTTTGGGAACCACTGACATAATATAATGTTTAATGCACTTCATGATGTTGATAACAACAAGTGGAATATATTTTCTTACTCTTTGTATTTTTATATCAATATGGCACACAATTATCCTATTTAAATCAATGTGAAAAGTGAGATAGGTCAAAAGTAATTAAGTATCCAAAATGTCATTAATTTCATTATTCACACAGCATGCGACCCTTCTCCTCCACAGATTAACAGTAGCCAAATAAGCATGAATAAAGTGAATCGTCTTCATATTTCTTGCCACTTAAGGTGTCAAAATAAAATAAAAGGCTCTCGGTATGGGATTCACACATGTGAGCCACCAATCCCACCCCTGCAGTTGTAAGACGGCTTTTACAGAACAGCACTAATGGCGATGAAACGGAAGGCTGTGCGTCACACGCTTTCAAGGACGGCTGGCACCTTGGATCAACGACAGTATTTTACAGCACCATGAACCCTGAGTGTATGCATGGGAGGGGGGTCCCTGAGTGATCTCTATTCCTCATAAAGCCAAGAGAACATTGGAAGTGTTCCTGCTCATTATTTCAAGTCTATTTCGACACCTCCACACCGTCTGAGAAGTCTTTCAGTACATGAGGCGCTGCAAATGAATTGGGGTTGTACCTTATTTGTTCCTGAGCAAGCTGTTCTCTGGATTACCTCTAGTGCTATGTGATTTGCCACGCAAAAGTGCATGCTGGGAGCTCACAATAAGCCATTGAGCGCACAACTCCGAGGCATTATTACAATTATCCTGCTACAATGTTGTTTTCGACTTTAAATGAATGACTTTGTGTGCCTAAAAGACAAGCATCGCACAAATAACAGAAAATTAGCATAGCGACTGCTGTCATCGCAAACAAATAAACAACACTGAAAAGGTGCTGTTGAGTAGGGCTGAAAGTTGCACTTAAAGTAACAATGCTGTTTTTTGGGTTAGTCACGCACCCCCTTGTCCCTTAAGGGAAGCTACAGCACAAATCCTTAGCGTACGTTCCTGTCGCATTCGTTAAGCGATAAGCTATCGTCAACCGCACGAACAGATTGTGTAAGCCTGACTATCCATGTATGAAATGCGGCAACCCACACACTGACATGAGAGATGTTTTGAAACACACAGGAAATATGACGGCAGCGACGAATCGGGTTAGCATTGGTGGGCCGCTAACGATGCTAGCCGCTTCAGGCACTATTCTTCCTGCATCAACAGGGTTGGAAATACGGACGGAGCTGATTGCCGCCCGCTGACTGTGCTGACACTGTGTTCTTATTGTGAACTAATAGCGAGACACCCACTCGTTCCTCACTGTTGTCAAGGAGCCCAGCGGCAGATTCAATAAAGCATCTATCAGCCAAGCCTCTCCGCTGAGCTAAAGGGATGAGAAGTGCTACACAAGCGCCTGTATTTCCAGGGAAAATCAGCGCCTTGGCAAGTCCACGGTCAGGGATTACGTGATGGGCCTGCAGTGAATCAGGAAAAAAAATGTCCCTGTATTTGAAAGAAGAGAGGGCTGCTGTAAAACAGTCATATTTTTCATGATAGAAAAGAAACCAGTGGCATTTTCCAAATATTTATTTTTATTTTTCATGTTCGTCACGAGAAAGCTTTGAAATAACAAAATCCATTTAAGTAACACCACAATAGATAGCATAACGTTGACTATTTCAAACCAGCGCAATCTACCAAGAGCAGTACGAATTACTGCCTGCTTTAAGACATACTTTTTTGGGTGTTAAAAAATGGCGCAAATACCAGTAATTTGATGAGTAAATCTCATCAATCGTTAGTAAATCGCTAGTACTGTAAATCTCATTGGGTGATTCAATTTAATACTCTCCTCCCATAACTTTTGCGTCTGAAAGGGAAACTCCTATGAATGCATATTCAATAACGTCAGGCGCAGAAATAACTGTGTCCCCGCCTTTTCAGCGCTAATTCTTCACTGCGCGTCTTTAGTAAATCCTGACAGTAATATTTTAACTACAAAATATGGTTTGCACTGGCACAAGCTGTTAGTAAATCTGGCCCAAAATCTGTATGCTAATTTGAATGTAGAAATACAGACTGTTTAATAATACAGATTAATCAGAAATACAGAATTAATAAATTATCCATACTGTTTAAGAGTTTCGGGCTTATAAAATAAAATAAATGCTTTTGTTCAGCAAGGATAAATTAAATTGGTTAAAAGTGACAGTAATGACATTTATTATATTACCAATAAATAAATAAATGCTGTTCTTTTGAACTTTCTATTTATCAAATAATCCTGAAATCACCATTTCCACAAAAAAAATATTATGTTTTCAACATTGATAATATTAGGAAATGTTTCTTGAGCACCAAATCAGCATATTAGAATGATTTCTGAATAATCATGTGACACTGAAGACACAGAAATAGATTACTTTTTAAAATATAAAATAATATGTAATAATATTTTGCAATACTACTGTTCTACTGCATTTTAAACAGTCGGATATATGCATTTTTTTGTGTGTATGAAAATAATATATTATTTTAATATTATTATATGAATTATATTA
The DNA here is from genome assembly GCF_012432095.1 of Onychostoma macrolepis. Lineage (NCBI taxonomy): Eukaryota > Metazoa > Chordata > Actinopteri > Cypriniformes > Cyprinidae > Onychostoma > Onychostoma macrolepis. The sequence goes on from NC_081162.1 coordinate 20,100,263, forward strand.
TATACAAATATAATAACAAATAAAATAATTGTACATGAAAATTGGATTATTCAAATATAAACAATGCATCTCATCCTTAAGACAATGAACTAGAAATTAGTCAAATCACACTTTTATTTTACAGTGCTTTTATATAAGTTCTGCTCTGATAGGCTTACAAACACATACCGCACTGATGAAATTATAACCGCCTCCCCTTGCTAATCTGCTTTTGATATATACCCTCATCTGTGAACCTGCTCAGGCGTTTAATGCTGGATGAGGCCGCAGGAAACGAGTACACCATTAAACAGTAAATTTACCCTGAATGGCAAGCTGGCGGATGAGAGCCCAGCAACCTGTGACTGAGCATCAATTCACACAACTGACACACATACACACTCAAACGGACATGTGCTCTCAATCACATAGTACAACACAACCAAAACAATGAGCGTGTAAAAAGTGCTGGATGTTCTTTGGCACATTGCTATGTTGTGGACGCTGCCTAACCAAAAACACAAACACACATTACACACTAAAAGAAATTCTCACCATATCCAGGAATGCCTTCGGAGAGGAAGGCTGCTCAAGCGTATCATTCTCTCCTCTCGAACCCTGTGATTGCGGCCGGACTTCATTGAACGACAGACTTTCAAGAGTTTCTTAAGAAGCTCTTCATGAATCCTTCTCATTGAGAGAAAAGACTATGTGACTACTGTGGATTTAAGTGGTGTCTGTGTCCATAATGTTTCTTACTGCCATCGTGCCATGTGGAGTCTGGTTTGGTTAATCCGCTTCTACTTTGCCATAGTTTAATGATGATGAAGAAAAAAAAAAAAACATAACATTTTACAAAATCAATAATCAAGCTACTCTATTAAGCATTTAAGAGAAGACAAATGAAAGCCCTCTAAATTTTACAGTGGATTCCATAACGTCTAAATACAGAAGCCTCTGATGGAGCTTGCTGAGCTGTTCCCGTCCCAACTGACGTTCATTGTGTTTATATGGAAAGCGCTTGACCACATTCCTCCTTCCTATCCACATGACGATATCAAATCTTTGTTTTTTCCTGTCGCCAGAGATATATTTCCTCTCACATCACAGAGGGCAGGGCACTAGAGTTCAGCAAGTATATACTGCCATAAATCCTTCAGTGTTTCAATCACATCAGCTTTATCCAACTTTTTCCTGAACATTAAAGTCTGTTTTTGTTTTCCTGGTGTTTAACGTCAGTCATTCACGTACCTCAGGGGTATATGAATCCTCTTAGAAGTAAGGGAAATTTCTACACGCTTTAAAATAGTAGGTTTCTAAAAGACGGCTTTTGAAGTTATGCCATAGAAGAACTTTTCAACGAAAAGTTCCAAAAAGAACAATATTTCTTAGAATCTAAAGAACGTTCTGTGCTCTTCCATGGATGTTAAAGGTTTTTCATGGAACCATTGATGCCAATAAGGAACCTTTATTTTAAAGAGTGTATGCTGAAATTTCTTTGTTAATCCTATAAAATTGAAATTATTAAAGGAACAGTTCACCCGAAAATGAAAATTCTGTCATCATTGTAATCAAGCTCACCCTCGTGTCATTCCAAACCTGTAAGACTCGCTTTTAAAAACATATTTCAAAAGAAGTCTGTGCTTTTCGGTCCATAAAATTAAAGTCAGTGGGGTACTATGTTGTTTTAGACCCCACTGACATTCAAAATATCTTACCACAGAAGAAAATCTGATTTTGCAATGACATTATTGAGAGTGAATGGTTTTTGGGTGAACTATCTCTTTAAAAAAAAATAAAAAACTCAGGGCAGTCAAAAGATTAAAAAAGGTATTTCATAGATACCCTCTCACTTTCACACAATCTGCTCATATATTTCGTAATATTTTTGTTTTGTTACTGCATTATAAATCATTTTCTTATCTGGTTTTCATTGCGGAGGCAATGTCTCCCTTGAACAAAACATCCCTGGTGTATGAGTGTGTGTTTGTGTGGGAGGAAAACACATTGCAGGCCTGGGTGAGACTACTGTTCCTGTGCAGATCTACTTCCCTGTCGGCATGTGGTCATCCTCTTCGACCCCATAATGAGAGCCCCTGCTGCCCTCTTCGCTCCAGTAGCTAAAGCGTATCGATTCTGTCAGTGCAAGCTGCACTCTTTAGCTTTTTAACACAACAAATGGCGCCTCAAACTGAGAGGGAAAGAGAGAAGACTTCGGGATCCTGCACTGGGATATGGTGACAAGACAGTGAGATGCTCATAAGTTGATTTGTGACTCGATTTCTCTCTTTTTATCATATACCCCACACAGACGCAATATCAGCCATCTCATCAGCCCTGTTTCATTCTATTTTCATATAATGGCATCGGAAATTTAAATATCAAAATATCACAAAAATTTGCATCTGCCAACAAATAATGCTAGACATTTTGGAGTCTGTAAGATTTTTAGAAATGTTTTTGAAGGAAGTCTCATACAGTTGTGGCCAAAAATATCGGCACCCTTGGTAAATATGATCAAAGAAGGCTGTGAAAATTAATCTGCAATGTCAATCCTTTTGATCTTTTATTTAAAAAACTCACAAAAATCTAACCCTTCATTGGATAATAAGAATTTAAAATGGGGGGAAATAACATTATGAAATAAATGTTTTTCTCAAATACACATAGGACACAATTATTGGCACCCCTAGAAATTCTTATGAGTAAAATATCTCTGAAGTATATTCCCATTCATATTCACAATTTTGAGTACTCCAGGGTGATTATGAACATGAAATTATCCTGCCATGGCTTCCTGTTTCACAGAAATATAAATAGGAGGAAAAACAAAGTCCAAATTCCCGTAATCTTCCATCACAATGAGAAAAACCAAAGAATATATTTCTGATGTGCAGAAAAAGATAATTGAGCTTCACAAATTAGTGAAGTGGCTTTACGAAAAGAGGTAGAGCAGTGAAAATTCCCATTTCCACCATCAGGGCAATAATTAAGAATTTCCAATCAACATAAAATGTTAGGAAACTGCCTGGAAGAGGACGTGTCTCTATATCGTCCTAATGCACAGTGAGAAGGAGAGTTTGAGTGGCTAAAGACTCTCCAAGGACCACAGCTGGAGAATTGCAGAAAATAGTTGAGTCTTGGGGTCAGAAAACCTTAAAAAATAATAATTGTCAAACAGCACCTACATCACCACATGTTTGGGAGGATTTCAATAAATTTCTCCTAGCTCATCCAAAAACAAACTCCAGCATATTCAGTTATCAGACACGACTGGAACTTCAGATGGCACTGGCTTCTATGGTCAGATGAAACTAAAAAAAAAGAGCTTTTCAGCAGCAAACACTCAAGATGGGTTTGGTGAACACAGGGATAAAAAGTACCCCATGTGTACAACGAAATATACTGCTGTATTTTTCTGTTAAAGTATTCAAAAAGTATTGAATAAAAGGATGCCGTTAATTGTGGCCAGTGTGTATTAGAGATAAACATTTATTTCATAATGATATTTCCCCTCATTTTAAATTCTTATTATCCAATGAAAGGTTTGATTTTTGTGAATTGTTTTAATAAAAGATCAAAAGGATTAACGATGCAGATTAATTTTTAATTTAATTTTACCAAGGGTGTCGATATTTTTGGCCATGACCGTATGTTCGCCCAGGTTGCATTATTAAATGGAAGATGCCCTAAAAATAGTAATATTGTGAAATATAATTGCAATTTAAAATAATTTAAATTATTCCTGTGATGGCAAAGTTTAATTTTCAGCATCATTACTCCAGACTTCAGTATTACATGATCATTTAGAAATCATTCCAATATGCTGATTTGGTGCTCAAGTAATATTTCTTATTATCAATATTAAAACAGCTTAATATTTGTGTGGAAACTGATACATTTTTATTGATCCTTTGATGAATAGAAAGATCAAAAGAGCATTTATTTGAGATAGAATTTTTTGTACCGATGTAAAAGTCTTTACTGTCAATTTTGATCAACTTAATCTATCCTGAATATTAAAGTATCAATTCGTCAACAAAAAACATTTTTAAGTGTTCCATATCAATGGTTCTAATGCATGCAGTTCGATAACACGCGATTAAAAAAAAAGCAATCTGTCAACATCAGCTAAAACTGACAGAAAACAGGCATAAAAGAGAATTTTAAAAAGTCTCCTGGGAGTAGATAGATTAGCATACAGAATAGAAGAGAGTGTTTCTTTCTTTGTGAAAGAACGTTTCAATTACATTCAGCAATGCAACTCTTTGAGTCTTGTCACAAAATAGCTCATTTGCTATTGTACAGTAAAGGCATTGTAGAATTTAAGCACACAAAACCTACACACTTGTTTTAACACAGTGGTTCTCAACTGATTTAACATTGGACATCAAGTGGCTATTGTTCAATGTACATACAAAAGCAAACAAAAATGTCCTTAGAAACATAAGTAACTTCTGAACAGCAACATAAACCTCTGAATTGGAAACCTGACAATAGCCAAAGTGTGATTTAACAGCCTAACACGTGAAACAAACGTAATGCTCCTGAATACACTAAATGCACAGCATATTACATAAATACTGTATATCAATGATGCGTTTATGGATGCTTTTGCTCTTTGCATAATTCATCACAAAACACAAGTTGGTAGGCACAAACATTTACATATTTATTAGCTTATTTATTGTTTTCCCCTAATTATGCATAATATTGTTAGTCTAATTTTTTTCACCAGCAGTTCACGATCCTATCATTATAGACCTACACCCATTATCAGATCACAACCCACCACTGCTTTAGCTACCGTCTGCCATATTATATCTGTCAAATGCTGATTTATAAAACTGCTTAAAATCAGATCTCGGTTCTTCCCTTCAAATGCATTTACAGCAGGTATGCCACAAGTCACATTTTATACTCTTCATTGCATAACATCCGTTAGGATAAAAGCTTTTAGTGTTAAAAATCCACAGAGCATAAATTTATAGATGCACCACTGAACTGCAACCTGGTTATAGTGCATTATGCAATAGCTTCTTTCCTTTTTTTACACATGATCTGTGACCATTATCAATCTCCACCGTTTCCACTTCATTCACTCGTTAATTTGGTGCACTTACTGACAGCAAGAGCTAAATGAAATGCATGCTGGTATTTGCATTGGGTGTGATCACTGAAGAGTGAGAGAGGGAGATGTTATGACTCTTGAATGAGGGTCCTACTGGGGCTGCTCACACTAGTCCTTCTCCCAGCCCCCGAAATAGACTTTCTGCATTGCGCCAACGGTCCTTATCTTGCTGTCTGATGTTTATGTTATCTCTCTACAGTGGGATCTTTCTCCCCCTTTCAGCGCTGCTTTTCACATTTCATTTTCACAAACAGGGCCACCAGGATAGAGTCAAATAGCAGCACCTGAGGTCTTAAAACAAAAGCACTTCATAAACCTAGGCCCTTAAAAGCATTATGACCGCAGGGTGATCTATTAGACTCTTAGTTCAGGTTTTACAGAGTCATAGGAGTCTATAAACAACTGAATGGTTTCAGTAAAGGTCCAAAGAGATACACAACCTTTGCTTGCCAACATATTTCTAAAAACTACACACATCATCATATCTTCCTCAACAACTTATTCATCAGACCTGCAACACCACTGTTTAATTTACAGTGCAAAACAGACAGTGCAGTCAATGTAGTTTTAGTACAAAACAATGACTCTAAAGAACTGATTCCTTTAGCGAATCAAATCACATGCTGCGCAACCAGGGTAGTCTGATTCACAAATGACTCTGGTCCTTTTTAGTGAACCGAAAACAAACAGTGCAACAAAATGACTCTTATGAACTGGTTGTTTTCGGTGAATCAAACAACATACTGCACAACCAGGGTAGTCTGATTCACAAATGACTCTTATGAACTAATTATTTTTAGTGAATCGAAAACTGTGCACCCAATGAAGTCCAGTTCTCTCCTTCAGTATTTTTCAGTGAATCAAAAACTCAAACAGCTCAATCAGATTAGGCTGACCCCCAATCAAATTACTCTAATGAGTCAGTTCGTTTTAGTGAATCAAACACATACAGCTTTTCAAATAGGCAGGAGCGTAGTTACTGACTGGTTGCTCACATGACAATGCGTAGTTAAAGATGCACATTAGACATTTGATCAATATTTCATGGAAATAAATAACTGTAACCACATTTTCGCTTGTTAGTATTGTTTTCTAATATATAGTTAAGGCTAATTATTGGGTTAGATGTATGCTGCTTCTAAAAAGACTGTGAAAAGTCATTAAAAATCAGACTTTGGCAAGAATTGTTTTTTAAAATGATTTATTTCTGAAATAATCTCATTAGTTGGCGATGGTATTTATTTTTTCCAAATATTTATTCCTAAACAAGAGTATTAAAAGAGTCATTGGAACCATAAAGGGACATGAATTGTTAAGATGAATATGAACTAGAAGCATTAAATTCTTCATGATTCCCATCCCTAAATGAGTCTAATTTACATAGAAAGAAGGTGTACTTGCTCTGAATGACAATTACTTCATTTAAATACCGACGATGTAATACTTTTTGTCTTGCATTTCTGAACATTTTGAAACTGCTGTTCAGGAAAATGTTTTCTCATAATTGATTACAGGTGTTCAACTTGACTCATAAAAATAACAACATCGACATATGCACAGGAAGCCCAGGTATGTTTTAATCTCTAATGACAGCCACGAGATGTAAAACAAGGCACAATGTACCGTTGTTAATAAAATACATGTAAATGAGCTCTTGAGTAAATCATATGAAACATAACCTGTCTCCAAAAGTTATAACCCAATTTATGTGCCTGAAAGAAGCAGCAGCCAATATCTTTGTTATATAGCAAGCGCTAATGAATTACTCACGTCCAGAGACTAATTTGCATAATTCCAATTCTCACCCAAAGGCATTATACTGGCTTTTTTATGATTCCTGAATTCTGTTACTGTTGTGAAAACAAAACCCCATTGTGTGAAGAAGGTGGGAGATGGTGAAATAAATTGAGAGAAATCTTCGAAGGGCCATAGGAATGAAAAGGAAGATAATATCGTGGCTATCGATGTCATGCGGGTCTCGTCTGCTATCTGTCCTCAGGATTGTGTAATTACTGTCACAATGTAATTAACCTTCACCTCGTCTTGATGGATACTTGGGTGCTCACAGCATATTGGCGCTGACAATGGAAGCATGTGTACAGCCATGTCCGATAACGGTCTGGGAGATGATTTGGTGAACCGCAGGTGGCATTTAAATGTCACGGGTCAAAATGCTACACGAGTAAAGAAATAAAACATCCTAAAGAAAAAAATAAATAAAACAAAGAAGTGAAAGGAGAAAAATAATTTTAAAAAAATCTCTCTCTATATTAATACATTTTAAAAAAAGTTAATTTTATTATAAGTACTTTAAGTATATATTATTAAAATAATATTATATATTAAATACATTTAAAATTTTTAGATTTATTCTATACATATATACACATATATATATATACACACACACACTAAATATTTATTATACATAATACATATTAATATATTTAAATTTTAAAAGGTGGAGGGAAGGTACATACTGTATAAGCAATGTCTTCTTTAGTGAAAAAAAGAAAGAAAAACATATCCAGCAATGGCTTTAGGAAATGATTGTTTTCAACACTGTGGAGGTGGAATATTTCTAATATTTCAGAGGCCCTTACTGAACAAATGTTTAGCCAGGACTCCATATATTATACTGTTTATCACAACTGCAATTTATTTTGTCCAACAGACTTTATCCCGCAAGGAGTTTAACAATTACCTCCATGCAGCGCTGATTTTACAAATCATCCCTTTGTGCAAAACAAAACCCGTTACACCAAGACACCATTGCATCCCCCTCCTAACGGGAGACTCTGGTCAGAAACAGATGTGGAAACCCACATGTTCGCTGCTCAACACCTAGTAAACAAGCCCTCTGGTGCTACATGAACAGCCAACCAATAAGTCTTTATCTCACCTCAGTCCATCAGTCCCATTTTTTCCAATTGATTAGCTATAATCGCATTGAATGACTCTTTATCGAGTTTCCCACCTCCAACGCCAACAGCAGGAGAAACAGGAAGAATTGTGGGTATCTTGTGGAAAGCCCTGAAAACCAAAGTGATATAAATAGCAGAAGGAGCAGCATTATGTAAGAGAAGACAGACAAAGAGATGGGGTGTGGGATCAGGCAGCATCTGAGAGAAGGGGCCAAAACCCACTTGCTCATTGTTATTCCTGCTGATGCAGCTCTCGCTGTCTGTCACCTCATCAACTTACGGAACCAAGCTGCTTTAAAGGAAAAGCTAGCATTTTAATGATGTTTTCCATTAATTATTGATTTCTTTTTACATTAATAAGGGTCGTAACATGCTATTGTTTCTACTCGTCGAAATGTGGTGTTGTGGGAGAGGACATCATCTAAACACACAGGGGAATTGAGTCGTGATGCAGGGCTTGGTGAATGTAAAATCTGCATCAACAGGACACATTAAAAAAGCATATCATATAATGCAAGCTCATGCTGGAGCGTTAGCTGTGAGGAAGACCCTGGTAGTCGAGGAGAGCTATGAATTATTCAGCGCTTGCCTCATAGATCCTCGTGGCTGGTGTGAATAAGCTGTTTTGTAACTTCGGCTGGGCGGGCGGGATGTGGAGAGAGATTTATTATTGATTCCTTCCATGCACACAGGTGCTTTAATTGGCTGGAAAGTATAAAGCTCTCTCTCTTAAAAAAAACCTTATCCTCCATAATCCCTGCTTTATTAAACAAAAACATCCTTGATACTTATTAACGTAAGTATGAACCGTAATAAACATAAGAAAAAACAAATGTAAGTTAATGATAAACTAAATGATAAATATATGGTTTTTGAAAATGAAATTGATTTTTACTGAGGACTTGAGTAAAAAATCTGCTTTGCCATCACAGAAATAAATGACATTTTAAAATATATTAACATAATAAAAAAAATGGCTATTTTAAATTGTAATAATATTTCACAACTAGTTTTACTTTATTTTTGATCAAATAAATACAGCCTTTGTGAGCATATTTTTTTTTTAAATAAATAAATATTACTTTTGAACTGTAGTGTATTCATAAAATTATTCTGAGGTGAATTAAGAAATTGCAAAAATGCTGCAATATATTTAGCATACTACTTATAATATTTTTTTGCAAAATGCAGTATATGTGGAGTATTCAAAAATACAACTAGAGCACACTACAATTCCCATATTGTATTGTATCCCACAATACAATGCACTAAGTCAATATATCCCAAAGTTGGGAAAAAATCTAAATCAATGGCAAAACTATTTACTAAACTCCAGCCCCAAAATTTAACAAGATGTAAAATCACATGACAACAGTGTAGTATTCTACAGTTGAAAATGTTTATCGTTACATACCATATACTGGATTGCAGTGTAAGCAATTTGCTAATATTCCATCTCTTAACACTTCAGCAGTCAGCAATTCAGTGCTCTCTTAAGCACAGCTATTAAACCAAGGAGGTGCGTGGGGCTCGTTTCTGCTCCAAACGATCAGAAATAGCATCAGTCAGGGGATTTCACCAAGTGTACACTGACATTATACTGTGCAACGGGTACAATTAGCACAGTGCTTATGGGTTGCAAAGGTGATAAGTGGCTTTCTTTCTCTCTCTCACACAGTTACTATCAGCACCCCTGTCAGACAGCCCTAATCACCGACTCGCTCTACAGATGACTGCTCATTCATCTGCTCTCAAAAATTTGATTAAGAACCAAATTCAAAGGTGAAGTGTGGAATTCCTAGCGCCACCAAAAAGAATAGAGTGCTGTAGTGATTACGTATGTTTGCAGTTATAGCACTTTGGAAATTACAACCATCACCCTGATTCCCTTGACAAAAACCAAATCCGATTTTTAATCCGATCCAATTTGTGAACCTGGAATACTCTTTAACAGTGAAATAAATCACACGTATCAGAAATCAAACAGCATGAGCAGAGCCAGTGGAAGCATTACTGTACAAGGAGCAAAATGGAAGTTCAGAAAAAGATAGAACGATGCAGTCAAGTGTAAGGAGAAAACGGAGAAGGGAAAGGGCCACTGCATACCCAATATAGCTGCAAGGCCATTAAAACAGTCTACATCCAATGCCATGACAGACTATGGTGGACACCGGGTGCATTAACGACAGCACACAAACAGCACACTCCTGATTAAATAATGCGACTGGGTCTAACTGTGCACTCGTTGCACAGAAGTGAGTGCTGAAGAGGCAGATGAGAGACTCGCTCTTCGCTGAGAAGGCAGCGTTGTCAAAGGGGAACATTCAGCGGCTGTTGACTATCGATCTGTTGATCTTTCGTGCACTGAACCCTCGCACATCAGTTCTCTGCATGCAGATCTACGCTGAATCACGGCCTTTATGGAGATATTTTTACCGCAGCATGATTAACAAAGGCATAACATCTTCAAACTAAAGATTAAAATGCTGCAAAGCTACTGTACCAGCTACAAAACACCTCAAAACAAAATATCTGCTACGCACTTTGCAAAATTTAAGATGTACTTGTATGAAGTCTAACATGACTTAAACATCTGCCAATTACTGTTTGCTATTGCAAATCAAATAAAAAAAGAAATATTAGAACAGAAACAGATATAGATTTGGAGAAATTTAGCATTACATCACTTGCTCTTCTACAGTGAATGGGTGCCGTCAGAATGGGAGTTTAAACAGCTGATTAAAACATCACAATAAGCCACACGACTCGAGTCTTGTAAAGTAAAAGAGGCTTTTCAAACTCTCATTCTGACGGCACCCATTCACTGCAGTGGATCCATCAGTAATCAGTGATATAATGCTATATTTCTCTAAATCACTTCTGATGAAGAAATAAACTCATCTACATCTTGGATGAGAAATTTTTGGGTGAAAGATTCCCTTAAATCACAATACTGAATTTACTATTCGAACTTCTGATTTTAGATTTAATTTTTATTTCTTTCAAGCAAAACTGGAAAGATTTTTAATACTGGCCATTTACCAGTTGTCAACCATCAGTAATGCCCAGAATTTTAATATTGGCGCATCCCTAAATGTTTGTGTACATTTACCAGCATTTTCACAACTTAGCACTCCAAACCAGCCGGCAAGATTTGATTTGCACTGTGAAAATGAGTTCAACACATTTTGAGCAATTCTGCACTATTAGCTGATCTGCATAATTCCTTTAGCGAATCTGGTGCTAAACCAACGCAAATGGTGCGCTTAAACAATTAATATTTTTATTTTCAGACAAGAATATTTTCTCCTAAGCTCTATATCACATCACAAAAACAAAAAGCATGTATTACAGATATGAGGCTTTGCATGATATCAGTGTAATAAGTAATTAAGATAACACATGGTGTCATAAATATTGTAACCTTACAGGCTTGAAGATTCATACATAATGCATTGATCTCTATGGTGGAGTCTAAAAATAAGGCTCTTTCCTGGCGGTAATAATTCATTGTGGATTCTGTCTCTTTATGTTAACAGACAGCTCTTTTCCAGACTGATGGCCCCTGGCTTGAAAGGACAATACTGTTGGGGAACTATTCAAATGAGTGACATTTCCAGGAAGAAACAAATGCTGGATGCACCAAGAAATGTCAAGCTTTGGTATTTTTGTTAATTGGACAAAATCTTGCTCTCTCTTGATCTACACGCACAATATCCCTGGCCTGGTGAGATCTCTTGTAAATGTTTTTCATCACAGTAGTTCCGGCACCTTCTTATGCAACAGCTGTGAGGACAGTTCTGTGCTATTGAACGGTAAAGATGGCATGGGGTATCACACGACTGACTGTTGAGAATGCCACACGACTGCTCAATAATTTGTTTACTCCTCAGCAGCATTCATCCTGACTGCTGGCTAAGCCATAGTCTCCTGTTTCCCAGTTTGTATTTTGAGGCCCAGATTTTCCTCACGGTTTCCTGCCTCCTAGTGTGCTAGAATAACCATAATCCTTCATTAAAAGCATAAAAGCAGAAAAATTACTGGTGGTTTTTATGTGATGAATAAAACTTTATGAATGATTTTACATCTGTTTACATTTGTAATGTGGTTTTTGCCACTTAATAGCAGATCAAGTTCTGATGCCAGCTGGTTGACATGATAAACTAGCTTTTACAGAATGCTAGACCAAGTAATTCAAATGTTTGGGGTCAGTAATATTTAAAAAACAAAAAAATTTGCAAGAATGCACTAAATTGATCAAATGTTACAGTACAAACATTTACAATGCTGTTCTTTTGAATTTTTTTGAATCACAGAATCCTGACAATTTCCACAAAGTGACTCCAACATTGATAATAAAAAGAAATGTTTCTTGAGCACCAAATTAGCATATTAGAATAATTTTTGAAGAATCATGTGACACTGAAGACTGGAGTAAGGATGCTGGAGTAATGATGTTATTTTAAATTGTATATTATAAATAATATGTTTAATATAAATAATATTTTGCAATATTACTATTTTTTTTAACAGTTGTTTTGGTCAAATAAAAAAAGAAATAAATACTATATAACTCAAACTTTTGAGTGGTAGTGTATCTTTACTATATTGTTTATAAAATGCTCAAAATCAGATTCTTTGAGTTTTATTTCTATATTCTTCAGTACGTTTGAGATGGGTTCTAGGTTTGTATGGTTGCTTTTAGTTTTGTACTCTTGCTTTCTTTGAAAAGAAAACTTAAAATGCTCAAGATTTAATTAAACAAATGTAATCACTAGTAAATCTCAACATTAATATCTATTTTTACACTCAAATTATAAATTTACTTATAGCATTTAAAATACTGTTTTTATTTTTTAATTATGTAATTGTTTAATTTTATTTTTTTAATTATTTATTTATCATCACATCGGCCAAAAAAATTTTTTAATATCTGTTATTTCCCATAAAACAGCAAAAACCAACCAGGGCGACTTGTGTTTTTTCCCCCACCTCCATAAAGGTTTTATTCAGCACAATCAGAGCTAAAATGAAAAATCTAAATCTATGGTATTGCTCTCACTGAATGGTCACTGTGGATTTTCAGTCATCTGCAAACATTCATGTTTCCTCTTTCTCTCTTCATTTCTCTCTCTATATATCTAACTCGCTCTCTGCACAGACCTTCTTACAAATGATAAATACCCTCTATAAGCACTAACAGCACTCTTGGGGCTGCAGTCTGTCCCTCTCTTACGCTAAACACAGTAATTCAATGTCTTCTGAATGTCTGCCAGGGCCAATTAAAAATCAGGAATCCAAACCACGTCTGCCACCAACGGCACACAAACAAACAGGCAAACACAAACTCACACAAGCAAACACATGCACGATATATGCGTTTACTGACCACCAGGCTTCCCAGTAAACTCATAATACATGGCGCTATGGATTATTAGGCTGAAAATATCTTATATAATGCTTATATATATATATATATATATATATATATATATATATATATATTTTTTTTTTTTTTTTTTTTTTTTTGCATAGAAAATGTAATTAAGCTAAAGCTTTCAGACAGCACTTCTAAAATTGGGTTACATCCATTTCTGATGGCATTAGGAAAAAAACACTATTTAATAATAAATTGTTATTAATCTTAAATTTAAAAGCAATTAAGTCAAGTAAATGACTTTAGTAGTACATTTCCAAATGGCCTCTAGCACTAACAAAAATTAACTGGAAAAGAAAAATCGCTTTATTGCTCATTTCTTTCCTCCCTTGCTTCTGGTCTTTCTCTCTCGTGTCTTCTGTTAAATTCTGGGCTCAGCAAAATTAGTTTAGAGTTCAGTGCAAACAATTCAAACCATCCCTTACTGAAGTGAAATTTATTTTCTTCAAAAATGTCAATTATTTACTGTACTGATTGCAGCTCAATCAGATCACAGTGCATACAGGAAAAGTTAACTATACTAATCCAGCATGCTTAAATGAGATCTTGCTATTTCTGCGAGCAGCCACGAAAGATATTTCACTGCAGCTAAAAATAGCCCGACGGTGCATTTTATCCGTTATTTCCGTGCATCATTACTTTGTTTTGATTCGATCTGCAATTAAATCAAGCACTCTGGGATTATGTGCACTGTTGCTGCTCACCATGGAAACCGGAGTTAATTCAATATGTGAAGGTTGCTTAAGTCAGTGCAACACTTCTACAAAGCACATAGCAACACCAGACTGATGGCGGGGTCTGTTATCTGTAACCAGTAATCTGTGGAGAGGAAAAAAAAAAAAGAAGCCAGGTGATATCCATTCTCTATCGTGATGGCAAGCCCATTGCAAACAGGTCTAAATGAAATTCTATAAATAGACTTTGAGAAAAGAGGGGTCTTGGACCTCTCCTGTAATGATATACTGGTGCTAGGAGAGGGGCAACAATTATTCCTGAGCAAATGTTGACAAGTGTTGCATATTTATACTGTTCAAAACATCTGGCATAGTTTTGAAATGTAATATAAAAGACTGTTTGTGACTAGACTATTAAATTAGGTCTTTTTAAGATTATATTTCAACTTAGCATTTCATTAAAGGAATAATTCACCCAAAAATTTACCAATAATTACTAATAATTTATTCACTGTAGTTTGTTTCGGAACGGATTTGAAGAAATTTAGCATTGCATCACTAATAGATCCTCTGCAGTAAATGGGTGCCATCAAAATGAGAGTCCAAAAAGCTGATAAAAACAACACAATAATAGGCTCTAGTCTATTAATGAATGTCTTGTGAAGAGAAAAGCTGAGTGTTTATAATAAACAAATCCATCAAGACATTTTTGACTTCAAACCGTTGCTTCTGGTCAAATACTTCTGAGTCCATTATACCCATGATATTGCTTTTTCCAATGAACAAATCATCTCGCCTGAATCAGGAGAAAGAAATAACCAAAACAGTTCTAAGCAAATATGCTGGTGGATTTTGATGAAAGAGGACTACAGGGAATGAACTTTTTCACTGGAGGTAGAGTTATTATAGATTATGAGCTCATATTTTGGTCAGAACAACGGTTTGAAGTTAAAATGCCTTAATGATGGATTTGTTTCTTACAACACACATCTTTTCACTTCATAAAATGTTAACTGATGGACTGGAGTCGTGTGGATTACTTGTGGATTATTGTGGTTTTTTTGGACTTCTGGCGGCACCCATTCACTGCAGAAGATCTACTAGTGAGCAAGTTATGTAATGCTACATTTCTCCAAATCTATTCCGATGAAGAAACAAACTCATCTACGATCCTGGATGGCCTGAGGATAAGTAAACATTCAGCAAATTTTATTTTTTAGTGAAGTACTTTGAGATCTGGATCCCTTTTACAAGAGTTATTCTTATCCATTTCCCAAGTCTGCTTTACAACTAATCACCAAATAACAAAACCGCAAGTGTAGACCACATGTACCTCAAGGCAGCGGAGCCATTGCTCAGTTTTGACAGAGGTCTAATGCGGTGAGCAGGCAAGCAGTCGTAAAGAAGCTGTGATTTGTCAACGCAAAGGTTATTCTGTCACCCCTCCCTCCCCCTAAAACACATAAGGGAACAGACAGGTTGACGTTAATGTTGTCTCTATTCTCCCTGGATTAGAGTGCCAGTCCGGCAGGAGCAGAAATAAATAACCTACAGCACTAATGCAGGGGGCTAATTCTGTGTGTGCAGAGGAGGTGGTAATACAGCACCTGACATTTATCAGCTATTCTGAGACAAGAACCGAAAAAGACTGAGTTGGCAGAGGGCATGAGCTTTTAAGAGACAATTTCAGCTGATTTCAGCCTTACACCATTGGCTGAGTGGGAAAACAAAAGGGCACTGGGAAAAGAAATGACAATATATGGCATCTAGCACCCTGGGTTTATCTGGAACCGCGTAAAGCGCAAGTGTCGTACCTTCGCATGATGGACTGAGGGCTTTGGTAGATGTCTGCATGCATTACTGGGCAAACACAGCGATGAACATCTCCATCAGTATGGAGAGCAGTCAATCAGCTCCACGAGCGTCATGCAGCCTTCGTATTTTAATCAGGCAATTAGCCAGCCAGCTAAACTCATCCATGCTCTCAGAGTTGAGGAGATGCACATCAATTCTTCCCCTGTGAGTGATCCATGCTTTTCTGCGTTCATTATCCAATATGGTGAAAAACACTCCAGTCACAATCAATCATGCACACACACACACACACACACACACACACACAAGACAAAGATATATTAGTGAAGAGACAGCTTTGATAGAAACGGTTTTCTTATATATTATGATATACAGTATACAACAATACACATTTTCCCATTAAATTTAATTCAGTTCTGCTCTCGAGTCGATTCCCATTTCGATTTAATTTCATTCAATTACAATTCATTTGGCACATTTTAATTACCTATAAAATAATTCTCTCTCAACTTTTTCTGCAGCAGATCTGCTAAAATGTTGCATTATGAAAATATTAAACTTAAAAATGAACAACAGGTCTCAAACTATGCAGTTCAACTGCAGCCAGTTCATTCAGTCAAAGATTCAGATTAATTAAAATGGTAACTTTTGAGTTTGTGAGGTCGATTCAAAAGAATCATTTGTTTGTGAATCGTTTACACTGGAAGAGTCATTTGTTCTTGAGTTGGACTACACTGGTCGTGTTTTATGTTGCTGACTCACTAAAAAGTATCGGTTCATAAGAGTCAATTGTTCGTGAATAGAACTGCACTGATTTCGCTTTATGTTATTGATTCACAAAAGAGATTCTGTTCATAAGAGACATTTGTTCATAAATTGGACAGCATAAATCAAGCTGTTTTTTTTGCAGATAAAATGTGTGTGTTCTTGGTCTACTTTTTACTGATCACAGTTAGTTGACTTTTAACATGGGAATATATTCATGAGCCTCTAGATTCAGGGTGTGACGCTGCTTAAAACACTAAAATGTCAATCTGAGGGTTTTTAGGAATTATATCCAGATCACTCAAATAAAGTTTGTGATTACGAGACCCAGCTCTGAATAGTGACCTTTACTATACAACACCCCTAAACCTAACCCTCACCCCCACAAAAACCAATAATGACGTCGGCGCCAATAGCCTCGTGGTTAGTGCGCCGACATATAGCACAACTGTGCTCACGGCGACCCGAGTTTGATTCCTGTCTCGAGGTCCTTTGCCGATCCTGCCCCCTCTCTCCACCCAATGCTTTCCTGTCTGCTCTCTACAACTGTCCTATCCAATAAAAGCATAAAAAGCGCCCCCCAAAAAATATATAAAAAAATAAATTAAAAAAACCCAATAAATGACATTCCAACGTCAATGCCCAATTTATGTTTCACAAGACATTTCTAAACATCTGACCATCACAAATTCAGCAAAACGTGTAAACACACAAATGACACCACAATGATTACATGCAAAAATCAGGTAAAGAAACACAAATGCAGGAGTACGTACTTGCTTCGAATCTTCGATACAGTCAATCTAATAGGACCACAGCACGTGTTGTCAAACTGTCTCTATATACTACAAAGGTCACGATTCAGGAGAGAAGCGAGCCCTAAAGAAAGGTGAACTTGTCTCAATCTCCAGTGTCTCTTTCTTGTTCTCAGCCAGATGCTTCCTCCGCTTGTCTTTTCTCTGACACTGATGACATTTGTCTCAGCAGATACACACTAATAAGAACAAAACACTACAGAAATACCACTCAGCTTTACTGAACTATAGGTGCTGTCTATATTCATCAAATAACTTGCCTTCAGAACACAGTCAGGATGTTACTTTAGTCTTTTATGTGAATGCCACAATACTCACCAACGAAAGGCTGTTAATCTTTGCAGATAAACAAACTATACTCAAAACAAAGTTCTTGAAGCTGGTTTATGTATTTCATATAAAGGCCCAAAACATATAATGACTTGATAACTTGGCTCAACCAAAGGTATGACTTTGGGGCAGGACTATATTTTTGCTCGACCAATGGCAGACAGAGAGTGTTTCAAGAAACCTGTTTAGAAACAGTCATTATTTTTGCATATCCAGTAGGTGGTGCACAAATTCCACTTATTATCTTTGAAAATAAATGTATAATTTCATGTTTTATATTGTTATAATGCCTTATGGTATAATAAGGAATAGGTAAGTATTATAATTTCTTATAACTGTGGTTACATACATTTGTGAAAATGTATGTTTTATAATGCAAATTTATTATTATTATTATTATTATTAATGTTTAATTAATAAGCACCTTTCCCAAACTCAAGATCACTGTATAAGAGTAGCAATAACAGAAACATAGCAACAATATGCAAAATACAAATAAATGTTTTTTTTTAAATCATCAAAAATACATAAACTCTATTACATTTATTATTGTAAGGTATTATAAAAAAAAAAAAAAGCTTTAGAATACCAATACATATAAAACTAATAATCTAAAAGATCGCTCCGATTTTAGCTACAGTATCTTAGATTAGATTAGTTCCTCCGACTGACGTATATATGGACAAATATCATTTGTAATATTGTACATTCTCTATGGTTGCAAATAAAGGAATAACAAGATCAATCTCTAAACATTTCCAGGAATGAGCCTTTGAGTGTTTTCAGAAGAAATCGAACGGTTGAAGTGGAAGATATATTGCATTCAAAATGTCATCCACCACATTGCGAGCACTCAGAG
Source organism: Onychostoma macrolepis (assembly GCF_012432095.1). NCBI lineage: Eukaryota > Metazoa > Chordata > Actinopteri > Cypriniformes > Cyprinidae > Onychostoma > Onychostoma macrolepis. The sequence continues at coordinate 20,118,992 of NC_081162.1, forward strand.
AGCAGAGAGAGTGCCGCATAATATATGACACAGCACGTACTGAGACGGCGGGCACAGGTCTCATCTGCAGCACAGCTAGGATTTTTCCTCTTCAATCATTACCTGGTGCTCCTAACAATAAACTTCATTGAGCCTTGACTTTAATTTTATGGGATTCTCGAAGCACAGCTGCCCCCATCACTGTTTCTTCTGATGGCCAGCATGGAAGAGGTCACAGATTAGATTTTTTGTTTCAGTCATACAGTTTAAAAGTCAACATTTAGAGGTTTCGTATTCATGAAAAGTATTTATTTAAGCATGAATCAAACATAATAAAATATTGTGAAAACTGTCCTTCACTGTAATATATATATAATTAAAGTTTTAATTAAAGAATATTAGAAATTAGTTTCTGAATGAAAATTGTTTCAAATTAATTTGGTTTACAATTTTCTAAATATTTAATAATATCTAAAATACATAATGTTTACTATAAAATATAGTATTAAATGTCAAAAATGTATAATAAAAATATTTGAGGAATGACTTTGTATGTCTCTTCAAGTAATGATAACCATAGACTCATAAATTGAAAATTGTAAATCCAACACCAGTTTTGTTTTCAGTGTTATGAAAACCTGCTGATATACTGCCTACATTTTTACCATCGTATTTTACATACAGTATGTGTTAATTAAAATCATGTTAATTAATATTAAAGTACCATAATGGGAAAAAAATAATAATAATTATCAGAAATTTCATTAACTATATTAACACCATAAGGTTGTGTCCTAAACAATGGTGCATCTACTGTCAGAAATTTTCATGAACTGTAAAAATTGGAATATATGATTGTTAGGCTGAAATTAAGCAGTCTGTGTTCTGCATTCAGTACATGTCCTACGGAACAACCTTCCAAAGGTCACGAAATTAATAACTACAGTGAAAGACTTGAAGTCCTCTCAAGAATATGGCTGAGTAGGTGTACTTCTTAGTATTACATCTTAAATGAGTGGAAAGTGGTCGGTAATGAGATGTAGACAGTGAACTGAGAGCAAAGATAAGGGTATATTTGTATTTATGCAGTGCAGGGAAAGACTAAAATGTAATGTCTCTGCAAGAGATGACTAACAGGTTTCAAGTGCAGCGAGAAGCATGAAGATTGGACGATTAATCAATACCGCAGGCAAAGGATTTCTCAGAGATTGCACATCCCACATGCACAGGGATGTCAGCATGGAGCACCAACCAACTACTGAGAAAATGAAAGTGGATGAAAAGGATAACCTTCTCAATCTGTTGCTTTTACATGTGATAGAATACACAGGTTTCACCTCAAACATTCGCCGAAGCATTCAAATATTGAACCTGACAAAGCACACAACAGTGATGTTAAGATTTTACTTTGAAAAAAGCTTTGTGTGTTTGTTGCTTAGGCTACAGCTGTTCGGTTTAAAACCTGGAAGCAAATTAGCATTTTCAAAGCATGGGTTCCCTACGGAGTTTCTAGAATAGTGGTTTTGATGTATGAGTAGAGTCTGTAAAGTAAATTTCATAAATTAAAATAAAAACTAAAAGTAAAGCAAGTAAAATAAATGACATGCATTCTCATTAGCACAAGTATTCAAGAAATAAAAAAAGTCTAATGAAATAGAAGTACACACACACAGTCTCTAAGAAATCTCTAAAAAGCAAATCTCCAGGAGTCACAAGACTCTTTTGGTCATCTTTGAAGAACTCTAGATGTCACACTAGATACTGACACAGCATGACTCTCAGAGATTCGCTTTTTGGAGTTGGATCACAAATTGGACGCTGGGGGACTGCGTGGGCAAGTTTGTTTTATTCCTTTATTTCTTTATTTATTCCTTTCAAATCTTGAATACATGAGCTAGCATGAAAATAGCACCAACACTACTGCCCACTTTCAGTGAGCAGAACAAGGAGTTTACGTTCTTGATAAAAGTAGAATTAAACATGTAATTAGACAATTTGGTCACACTTTATTTTAGATCCAAGTATCACTATTAACAAACCTGATTAACTACATCTTTTGCCACAAACTCTTAATCTGCTGCTTATTGATAGTTAGTAAGGTAATTGTTAAATTTAGGTATTGGGTAGGATTAGGGATGTAGAATATGGTTATGCAGAATATGTGCTTTATAAGTGCTAATAAATAATAGGTATGCAAAAAAGCAACTAGTAAATAGCGAGAATTGGTCCCTGTACTAAAGTATTATCAAAAATTCTTATAGACTTTTGCTCATCAAAAACTACCAAGGTGACTATGTGAGAGGCATTGTAGGGTGTGAAAAGGTAGTTAATTATAAATATATATATTAACTGATTATTAAAGAAATTTATTGTGGATTATTTTCATGTTTTTATCAGCTTTTTGGACTGTTATTCTGACGGCACCCATTCACTGCAGAGGATCCACTGGTGAGCAAGTGATGTAATGCTAAATTTCTCCAAATCTTTTCAGATGAAAAACAAAATCATCTACATCTTACAGGGTGAGTAAATTTTCAGCAAATTTAGAATTTTGGGGCGAGCTATTCCTTAAATAGACAACTACACTAAGTGATAATATATTAAAAGTACCACACACAAAATATAAAATGTATATGAAGAGTTTATTTGCAAAAACCGATAGAAATTAACTGAGTGCTGTGCATTATTCTCCACACACAGCGCGATCTGAACCCTAAACACGTTTTGTCAAAAAAGCCAGTATTGTCCACTTTCAAGTCATCGTGAGTTCACGTTTTACTGCAGAAGTCAACAAGCGCCCTAGTAGTTTGTGAACAGAAGCCGATAAGTCCATTTTAGTGAATCAGCGCACTGTATTCAGGTCAGGTGACAAGGCTGCCAGTCACTTTGAAAAGACGCACTGGCTGAGAGGAGTTTCGTCAAAGCTGACTAAAAGTAATCGAGGATGGATAATTTCAACGAACTTGATGAACCTGTGATATCTTCTTCAGGGCGTAAAGGAAAATAAAAGCTAAAACATTTTCACGGAGCCTTGCAAAAGCAGCACGTTACAGTAGTGAGGGAAAAGCTCCGTGTATTGCGTGTAATCACAACCATACAGTCTATGATCACAACAACAATTTTTGTCAGGCATCTACATTGTCGTCTGATGAGATTATAAAATGAGTGGGGGTTTTTTTGTAACTGAAACATGAAATATGGAGTTATCTGCTATTGCCAAAAAACAACTGTTGGGGTTATCTGCTTTTGCTATAAAACAAACTTTCGACACATAAAAAAAAAAAAAAAAAAACATACTTTCAATGAACTTTAATTTTGTAAGTGACCTGTATTAAAGTTATTGTTACTTAATCAAAACAACCCAAATGCAGTTTGATTGATATTACTTGCAACGCACAATAAAAAACATGATTTCTGAAAATAAATAAAAACTCTTCATATTATAATGTATCATTATACATATTTTAAATTACTATAATTTTAACTATAGTTAAAAAAAAATGTATATTAAATATGAACAAAAATTCTAAAATGTCAAAAAAAATTAAATATCTTCAATATAAAAAATGTATTAAACAAAAATGTATAATTAAATATTTTTTAAAAACTCATTTGAGGTATGACTGTGAATGTGTAATTTTATTTTACTCATAAATCAAAAGCATAAATCAAATTCTTGAACTATGCAGTGGTGAACTATCCTTCTGGGTTGGCCTGCTAATCAATGTCATGACTGAAAAGCTTAACAACCAAACGCTGCAACACCTCCCAGGTATACAACTCTGGAATGATGACCGGACAGCCCAGGATCATTTCCATTTCAAACAAAATTGTACCTTCATTTCAGCAGCCGTGTTCAGTTCCGGTCGGTGCACAGGGATAAATAAGGAGAATCTCTAGCAGTGAGAAGAACAAAGGTTAGGTTGGTTTCAATCAAAGCCTTGCTTTTCATTTCTGAAATGAAAAGAACAAAGGACCGAAACAGTGGAGGGACACTGCAGCTCATTAGACCACAGCTTAATCAGTTCTCTAAAAAGCTTTGAAAGCGCAGCGGAGCATCTGGGCTGCCAATGCCCTTCCTTTTTCCTGCCCACATTGATTCATTATTTTCTCTTTTCAGGCAGCCCTCGGTACTCCAATCTTGTGCCAAGCCCAATCTCACGCACAGCGCCTCACAGTTCCTTCCGGGAGACCTTCAGCTTGCAAAAAACCACCCTGAAAATCCACATACAGTTTAAGCATGAAGTGGATGGCAGCCTCTCTGTTAGGTGTGGCCATGGAAACAGACTCGCTCTCAGACTGTAGTTCATCTACAGTAGCTCTGTTTGTTTGAGAATGACTTTAATTCTATTTGGGAATAAATGATTGGTCTGTGAGCTAATTCAATTGATTAATAATTTAGAGGAGATTTAATTTAGTGTTTCCTCTGCTCAAATCCGACTTGCCGCTCATTACTGGGCAAATTACACATGGGTGGAGGAGATAGGGAAAATGAAGGAAAAGTAATTTGCATAATTACTGCTAATAAACACGTTACACACTGCAGATGTGCGAAATGATTAGCGCACGCTATCACGTCTGCAAATCAAAGAAACACATGCCAATTGCCATATTTCCATCAGATGTGACAATCACCAATACAAGTACCTTCCCTCTTGTCTTGTCAAAATTAGATGCACTAGGGATGATCTACCTATCTATCTATCTATCTATCTATCTATCTGAAACTATCCATACATACATCCATCCATTTATCCATCTATATATCTATGCCAAGCAAATATTCAAATTTTGTCTTGACAAACTGTACATTTACAGTTAAAAATAAGTTACATAGATTTCAATTACTTTTAATTCTACTTCCTTATCCTTACATTCAAATTGCAATTCTACATCCGGTTCGCAAACTCAATTCAAATTCAGGAATTAAACTTTAATTTAAAAAGATATTCTCAGTTCATATCCACCCTGCCAGAGACACATTTCTAATAGTTCAACTATTTAACATGGCACGTTGTCTTAAAAATCTTAAAAATAGAGCGAAACACATAAAAAAAACAAAAAAACAATTAGCAAAATATGTATCATATCAGCTAAAAGTATTTTATTGCACAAAACTATTATTGCAGCAAATATTCATATTCCTTACCAAAAAAAAAAAAAACAGACTTATGGATTATTCATGATAACAGGTACATTGGTCACAGCAGGCGATTTAAAATCAGTCACTAATTGTCTTGAAATTTATTGCTGAATCCTGTGGATTTGTTACACAGCTGGTGCTTTGCAGCTTTGCTTTAAAAAGGATGAATTTAGAGACACAACTTTAGAGACACAACATAATCGGCTTTTAAACTTTTTGATGTCACAAATCTTATGTATCTTATACACAAAGATCCATTTATATTTATACGTTAAAGGGTTAGTTCACCCAAAAATGAAAATTGTGTTATTAAATACTCACATCAGTGGTTAAACCTTAATTTTATGAAGCTACAAGAATACTTTTTGTGTGCGCAAAGAAAAAAAAAAGACTTTATTCAACAATTTCTTGAACCACTGATGTCACATGGACTATCTTAATGATGTCCTTACTCGAGGCTGACATTTTTTCAGGAATCTCGCGGGTCAATTGAATCCCGCGGGATGGGAAACAAAATCACTGTTAATCACGTGATTGGGACGGGACAGGAAAAAATGTCAAGTATGTATCGCTGCAGCCCAGAGCCCAGAAACCTCCAAATGGGAGGGACTTACACCGCAAGTAGGTTGGGAGAGGGTAGGTTTAGGGTTGGGTTTGGTGTAGACGATATTAACAAATCCCACCCATTTGCAGCTGACCCGCCCATTTGGAGCTGGCTCCGACCTCCATTTATACCCAATTCAAAAATGTCAGCGGGAGTGGGCGGGACCTGGAATAGTAATAACACTATGATACACAAATATACCTTTTATATAAATAAACTATAAACTGTATATTTTAATTTTGAACTCAATTCTAGTTGCCCTGTCTCTTTATGCTCTCCTCCTGTTTGCTTTGGTGTGGCTGGTTAAGTGAATGACGTACGCAGTCCGTGACTGACAGATCGTTAATGGCTGGTATGTGATAATATAGTACATCCAAACGCATTAAATCGACCCCAAATATGGCTTTTCGTCTGAAAGATGCATGTAGTAGCAACTTTACTTGGCTGCTCAATCTAATGTTAACCTAGAGAAATGTGCGCTATTGAAGTGTTTGTGTGGAGTGTAGAAGCTGAACAGTAGCGCTCGCTGCAGGACAGGTGCCAGTGCGCTCACTTGCTCTTAAAATACTACGTAATTTTTGGTCATACAGATAAAAGTAATACATCTTTCTAATCTGTAAAGACTCTACGTTTATTTGTGTGCACTCAGAATAACAACGAAACGTTGCGCATCTGTAAAGTAATTAAAGCAACCTGGATGCGCTTTCTGCCGTCTAGGTCTCTGTGAACTTGAGCGAGAAACTTCAAAACTCTGTGTATGAAAAATAGTATATTTATAGAGAGTGAAATGTCTACTTTCAAATTTAAAAAATTCAAATAGAAAACGTGCGTGTTAACATGGATGATTTACATGAAATTTAATGTGTGTGCAATGCATGGCTTTCAGTTCAATATAATAACAAAAAACGATATTTTGGATTTTTATTCAAGTAAGGTGGGCACGCTGTGATCTGTACTGTATTTTTACTGTAACTGACAGATACCGGCCAAAAAAAAAAAACAACACGGGAGTGGAAGGGAATGGGAGTCATTCTTCCGGTATTGGGACGGGACGGGATTTTCCCCCAGTTTTTTCATGGGATTGGGGTAGGATGGGATTTTTTTGTGGGAGTGGGACGGGAGAGGTCTGAAAATCCACTCCCATGTCACCCTCTAGTCCTTACTACCTTCCTGGGCCTTGAACATGCTAGTTCCCTTGCGGTCTATGCAGGGTCAGAAACCTCTCGGATTTCATCAAAAATATATTTATTTGTGATCTGAAGATGAACGGTCTAACGGGTTTGAAATGACATGAGGGTGAGTAATTAATGACAGAATTTTCAATTTTGGGTGAACTATCCCTTTAAATGCAATATATTTTATATAAATCTTTTATATAATTTACATAAATCTTTGAAAAGTTGCTCCTCGAAATCCCTTCCCTTGAAAGCACTGCTGCTAAATATATTAAATCTAGTTGACCTCACAAATCAGCTAATCAGCTGGTGGATGACTAGTCCACCCTCCTCCTGACCCATCTCTAACATGCACATTACTGTGTGTGTGTGTAGAACAATAAAGCAGCTGTGTGCACTGGCTTGAATCAAACCGCCAGCTAGAACAAATCTGAAGTGCCTGTTTATGTAGCTATGCATCAGTTCATGGCATCTCTCTTCTGCACAAATGTCTGCTGCTTGTCGTCGCCATGACCTTATGTTGTCTCTGGCTGATAGTCACCCTGTTGCATCTCTAGAGAAAACAATCACTTTGATCAAGTTATTGCCTTCTGTGAGTACAGCTCAAGCCACCCACGCATTGCTGTTCTGCAGGGTGCTTGGTGGAAAGCACTGCAACAATGCTGCGAGTTTGCCTCGTTTTTTTGTAATACCTCAGTATTGCATGTACGCCTGCTATCTGCTCGCTGCTGGTTGACTCGGGCACCTCGGCTGAAGTCCATCTCTTCCCACCCACACCTTTTTTTTTCTGCCTCTCCAGCACTTTTGAAACTTTTCCTCCAGCACGACGCGCGCTCACCCCTCATCCATATGGAATCAACGCTCTTGGCTCTGCTGCTGTGAAAGCTAACAGTGATTTCAGCAAAGCTTCAGAGTCCTTCAGCTGAAATGAGATAGAGGATGAGAAAAGGGACATACAGTACGACAGGAAAGAAAAAACAAATGAATGTGTGAGGCATGGCAGTGTTGGTATGGGAGCTTCAGCTGTGGGGGTTTTTATGGGTGATCTGCTGGGCTGATTGGGTGATTTGGACTCTGAACTTCTGTAGGATCATGTGACATTTAAAAAAAAAAAAAAAAAAAAAAAAGGAAAACAGTTCTTTTAGATTGTAATAATATTTTACAATATTTCTGTATTTACTGTAAAAAAACAGTAATCAAATGCAGCCTTAAAATGTTAATCATTCTAAATTTTTTACTGGTAGTGTATGCAGGCATACAAGTATAGTTTATATCTACTCACCAAGATTGCATATTTTTAAATCAGCAATAAAATCTGACAACAATGGTATAATAAATTTTGCTAGTCAAGTTCAAATATTACTGTGCAAAAAATTAATGCATAGTCACATTCACTTCATAAAGCTGACAGGCTTTTTTAAACTAAAATGCAGCACTTCATAATAATCCATACTGACGATAAAGATACAGTGGCTGAAAAGGTTTTTGCCACCTTCCTGTTTTTTTTTCTTTTTTGCATATTTGTCACACTTAAAAGATTCAGATCAAACTAATTTTAATATTACACAAAGATAATGCAAGTAAATACAGTAATAATAAAATAAATGCAGTTTTTAAATGATGATTTCATTTATTAAGGGAAAAAAGATGTCCAAACCTGCCTGGCCCTACGTGAAAAATTAATTGCCCCCTCCTGTTACATCATGAAAGAACTGTGATTAACCACATTATTTTAGAAAGCTGAGTTAAATTTCACTAGCCACACCCAGGCCTGATTAATGCCAGACCTGTTGAATCAAGAAATCACTTAAATAAAACCTGTCTGACAAAGTGAAGCATGTTTAAAGAGCAACACATCGTGCCGCGATCAAAAGAAATTCAAGAACAGATGAGAAACAAAATAGTTGACATGTATCAGTCTGGAAAGGGTTATAAAGTCATTTCTAAGGCTTCGGAATTGGGACTCCAGTGAACCGCGGTCAGAGCCATTGTCCACAAATGGAGAAAACTTGGAACAGTTGTTTACCTTTCCAGGAATGGCCAGTCTACCAAAATTACTCCAAGAGCGCAACGACAACTCATCCAGGAGGTCATAAAAGAACCCAGAACAACATCTAAAGAACTGCAGGCCTCGATTGCCTTTATTAAGGTCAGTGTTCATGATTCAACAAATAGAAAGAGACTGGGCAAAAACGGTATTCATGGGAGAGTTCCAAGGCAAAAAGCCATTGCTGACCAAAAAGAACACAAAGGCTCGTCTCACATTTGCCAAAAAATACCTTGATTATCCCCAAGACTTTTGGGCAAATATTCTGTGGACTGCTGAGACAAAAGTTGAACTTTTTGGAAGGTGTGTGTCCCGTTAAATCTGGCGTAAAACCAACATAGCATTTCATAAAAAGAACATCATACCAACAGTCAAACATGGTGGTGGTAGTGTGATGGTCTTTGCAGCTTCAGAACCTGGATGACTTGCCATAACTGATGGAACCATGAATTCTGCACTCTATCAGAAAACCCTGAAGGAGAACGGCTGGCTGTCAGTTTGTGACCTCAAGCTCAAGTGCACTTGGGTTAAGCAGCAGGACAATGATCCCAATCTCACCAGCAAGTCCACCTCTGAATGGCTCAAGAAAAACAAAATTAAGATTTTGGAGTGGCCAAGTCAAAAATCCAATTCAGATGCTGTGGCATGACTTTAAACAGTCCATTCATCCACGAAAACCCTCCAATATGGCTGAATTAAAACAATTCTGCAAAAAAGAGTGAGCCAAAATTCCTCCACAGAGATGTGAAAGAAAGACTCATTGCCAGTTATCGCAAACGCTTGATTGCAGTTGTTGCTGCAAAGGGTGGCACAACCAGTTATTAGATTTAGGGGGCAATTACTTTTTCAAGTAGGGCCAGGCAGGTTTGGACAGCTTTTTTCCCTTAATAAATGAAATCATTATTTCAAAACTGCATTTTGTATTTACTCAAGTTATCTTTGTGTAATATTAAAATTAGTTTAATGATCTGAATCTTAAGTGTGACATATGCAAAAAAAAAAAAAAAAAAAAAAATCACTCTTTTGTATGTTAAACACAATTACTAAATATAGACAACTTCATTTTAATGAAAAATAACTGAAAAAAATATATAATCAATCTATTAAAAAAGAAATACTATAATAAACTAGGTTAATGGACAATTTAGCAGCAAAAGTTATTCTAGACAAATCATGAGTGCACAATTTTATAAAATGAAAAAACATTATTTAGTGGGGAACAAATAACAAGTAGGACTAAATCTGGTAAAATGTTACACATTGGTCTTTGTATTGTAAAATACATTAGTGAAAACAAGTAAATGTATTTATTTATATAAAACTATAAAATTAAAAGACTTTTAAATGTATAACACAGTAATGAAGGCAACAACATATGATAGATAGGAGTCCTATCTATCATATGTTGCTGCGTCCATTACTGTGCTATACATTAGATTATTAATAGTTGTGCTTTATCAATGCTGTCATGAATTCACACACCACTGTGTGATGTAATACAAAAACCTGAAACAGAAGATGCTACCCTCCCCTCATTCCCTGCATTATTGGGTATTTTTTCAGCATGACAATGAAAATATTAATTCTCCCAAGGTGAAAATCCTTCAGTGGACATGTATTCACTCAATCTTAACACTCTTGAGCAGCTGTGTGGGATTCTGTAGAGACGAGCTGAGCAAAACTCCCCATTAAAGACCACAGCATTCAAGGAGGTCCTCCAGGAGTTAAACAGGACAGATGTGAAAATATGACAGAAAATATTGGCATATATTTTGTTGTTTTTATTAAGTATATGTTTAATACATTTCAATTTTGCCATCTTTCCATGAATTATATTAGTGATCATTAAGAAAATACATCTTTATATTTATTCAGAGGGGGTGTACTCATTCATACTGTGCACTCTACACACACATATACACACCCATACATACAGTACATACATATATACACACACACATACATATATACACACATACATGCACGATGAGAAGGAGAATTTGAGTGGCTAAAGACTATATATCTCAGAAGAACAATTTATTACTAATAATAAAATGTGTTAAAAATCTGTTCTGGATATTGATTAACAGCCATTTAAACAATCTGCATAGGTCATGAAAAAGCTACAATGAGCATTATAGATTCTATCGTTAATTTTTCTGCAGTGGTCCTTATAGCATTTCTGGTTCTCCTCTCCATTCTGCATGCACTCTTTCCATCTCTTCCACCCAACCTGCAGTGCCTCTTACATCACTCCTCACATTCTTCAGTTCAAGGCCTCTGGAAATCTCTCAAACCTTTTTTCTAACTTATTACTAAGGTAACTCACGGCGCTGGTGAGCAGAAAAGAAAGGGAGGTGATGGAATCGTGACTGTGTGTACTTCTGTGTTTGTTTTTTGTGCATTCCTGTGTGAGTGAGAGTATGACTATGCCGGAGAGCGAGGGGGAGAGAGAGAGAGTGAGAAAACGGGCGCACAGCGTGCATGCAGTGGTGCTGATGATCTGTATCATACATTTGTAAAAATATCTCTAGTTTGTCTCTGTGATAGTGAGAGGAAATATAACAAGGGGACTTGATTTGAGGACTGTTGTAAACGTTGCTTCCTCTCATCTTTTCAAAAACGTACCATGACTGTGAAATGCTTCTTTTTGTCACAGTGGGCATCCAGCCTCATACAATGTAAACCACATCCAGTCCAAATGATTCTGAATAAAAGATTCAAAAGCCCTATCTGGCCTGGCAAAATCTAGAAAAAGACCAACATTCAAGACACACTACCTTCTAAGCTATGATTCATAAGAAACATTAATTGACACCTAAGTCCATTAGGATTACTAGCGATTCCTAATAAGCGTTAAATTATTTCATTCTGTCATCTGACCATCTGCTCTTGTAAACACATGTGGGTCATTATCGTTATGCACCACCTTCTGAACTTGTGCATGTGTTGTAATTTAGGAATGTATTTCAGGGTATGCCAGATTTACACAGTCACAAAATGGCAAAAAAAGAAAGACAGTGGGAAAAAAAAAGCATGAGTTTGCCATTGCTAAGTTGTTCATGTTTTGATGGAAACCAGAGTTGTGCGCCAACTGAAGTAGAAATTGAAATATATGGAAGTAGAATTAAACTGAAATTCTACAAAATTCAACTAGAAAGGCAAAGTTGGTCAAGACAAACTCTAAATATTGGCTTGACAAAGCTTTGTTTAAAACTTTTGGGGGGAAAAAAAAAAAAGAGCTGGATGGATTGATCTAGATCAGTGGTCTTCACTATTTTTTTCATGAGAAACGCACTTTTAAGACAAAGTCAATAGGAGAGCCACTTTTACCGCAAAGCATCAAAAGTTACATCTAGTCATAAATGGCATGTCTGTTTATCAATCTGTCATTCCTGAACATACAATATGCAATGCAATACAAAGGGGTTATTTTTATTTAAATTTATTTTCTTTTACATTAGCCCATTATATATATAACCATCCAAGAGCACATTCGGCATTAAGAGCTGGAAAGATTGCCAAAACTGGCAACTCTGCAGTGAGTCAGTCAGTGTCATGGACGTAAGGGCAGAGCAAGTTTAAATATCATTTCTAGTATATACTTCCATCTTTTAATTCCGCTGTTTTGGGTATTTTTTAAATATAAATTATTTGTAAAACAACCGACACTGACACCTCTACATCGGAAGCGGCAGTTGTCATGTCGCGCTGGAACATTAAAAGTCTGTCTACACTGGACTCGCGACCGTTTGTGTCAGTTCGTCATAAATAGAACAATCGGCATCAGTTTACTGATGGGGATCCTGTCGCATTGCGCCACGCCGCATCCAGTTTTGACAACATCACTCAATATCATTATAATGTGTTCTTGTTGCGTCGCATCCTGACGCTCGCTTCCGGTGTAGACACAGTTGAGTTTTTTTAAATGGATTATGCTATAGCCCTGCTTGTTTTTAATGTTTTTATGAAATATCTGTACTGATCATAATCGTATTATTGATAATCGTAAAGCTTGGAGAGCTGCGCAATGAGTAACACTGATCTAGATGGATGGATCAGAACAATTCAATTCAAATTCTCACTTCTTAAATTTTGACCAACCCTCTTGCAAACTTTTTGATTAAAGAACCAAAAAAAAGAAAAGAAGAAACACCTGGGATATTTCCTAATAAATTTCATTTCAAGTAATAAAATATAATTTTCAAAGTCAGTGTTTTACACCCAGTTACAAGGTGGAAAAAAAAGAAAAAATTTCAATCTGTAAAAAGGTGTGTTTAATATTTTATCCAATATATTAAGACATGAAAATGTACTGCAAAATTGAAATACCCTAAATCCGAGAAATTTCTATCTGAGGGCATCCTAGAAAATCACCCCCAAACGGCAAAACCTCAAGCTCCATTTCACCTGATTGATGGAACCATTTTTCTGTGCAGGGGCGAAATAATGGCATTAAAAATGGCATTCGAATCCAACAGCTGTTGAACAAAGTGATCCCCTTTTTTACCGTTTACACAAAACAGCTCCCACACCTCTGAAATGTGGGCCAATTAATCGCATCTGAAACACAGCAGGGATTTTTCCTCTTTTAGATGGGTAACATTTACAAAGGGATCTCTTGAGAGCAAAAAACAGATATGTCAGTGATAATGCCTAGCTGTCCGAGTCAATTGACAAACAAGAAGCACTTTCTGCACACCAGCAATAGCTAATTGCAAATAACAAGAGCATATTTCTCATTATCGACAAAACCATGTACCTTTGACTTGGAATTCTGAGTATGCATGTTTTCACTACAAATTATGTCTGCAGATATATGACATGCTGGAAAAATGAGGGAAAATGCACAAGGCCATCTACATTTAAAGCAGATTTAATGAGCATAGACGCTGACACCTTGATTACACCCCTGCGGTTCTGAATGATGATATTCTCTGGAAAGCCGTCTCTAACCAAACAAGCTGATAGACCTTGGATGAGTGCATCAATTCAAAGGCTTTCAAGAATGGCCAGAGCATTTCTCTGAAGAGAAATCATCTTGAGGATAGGGATCAATACAAATGATTGCAAAATCAGTGAGAATGTACCAATGTGTGATTTCATTTGCATTAAGGTCGGCATGAAATGCAAAAGAGCCCTATTTACTGGATGCATCTGAGAGATCTTACTGTAAAAATTTCGTTAGTGCATGTGTTTTATATTTTAAAAAATGGTTTGACCTTGTAATGTTTAATTAAAACTGAACCTTCCGCTGAAAACATCAGACTTCTCTCTGGTGACGTATGCAGGGCAACTCCAATCATTTAACCTGCTTAAAAGTGTATGCAGATTGAAAGGTGTTTGAAGGTTTGAGAGCAATGCCCACATTTCAAAAACCAATCAACAACCAATGCATAGAACTAAGTCTCCCCCTACAGTAATCCATTACACTTGGATGAACATCAAAAACCGGAAGAAAAGATCTATCGCTACTTCCATTTCATCAGGACGAAGACTTAAACGCCACCGTTTTCATATGAGAATAGCACAGAGAAATGTTTCTGCTCAGCACATCTCTCCAGTGTTGGATCAGAAACAGAAAAAAGGCCAAAAGAACACCACAGAATTTTTGTTAAATGTATTTCTAAAGTGGCTTGTGACAGTAATCCGGATGGCAAGGGGGCGGCAGGAAAGGAAGTGTGAAATTAAGATCCTTCCTGGAGCCCAATAATCTGACACCTTCAACAACAACGACAAAAAAACAATTAGTTCCATCTCATTTCTGCTGGAAAGGAATTGGAAGATTAGGATACTGGAAGATGAAGTGCGATATGTAGTTATTAATCCCTCAACGATCGCCTTAAGGGGGAAAGCCTGAAAGAGCGTTTATGCAGGTATGATTTATTCAACAGTGGCGCGAGAGCATCTGCCAGGTGTTATGGAAAGACCGGTAATATCAAAGGAGAACATGCACATTAATATTTGTTTGCCTGCACACCAAAAAGCATGCCAGCGGGCTGGAAACGGCAGTCGCCACTCAAAGTGATGCAGAACCCAGCAGGTGACAGGTAGGAAGCGTATGGAAACGATTCCGAAAGACACAACAAACAGAACAAAACTTCTCGCGCATAGAAACTGTTTGACAAAACGTACATACAAACGCTCCTCTTTCCAGCTCTGATAAAAAGCCATAAATAATTTATTTAATTTTTTTAAAATACAGAAACACGGCAGCCAGGGTCCTACCAAGTATGTGCCACGGTGAATCGCCTCTGCTTGTGGATGTTGTTGTTGAGAAGCATCCGTCGGAGGAGACGGGGGGAGTTCCGTGGCGACAGCCGGGGCGAAATGGAAGAGGGCGAGCGGCGGTGCCCTCGGGGTCGCTCCTGCTGCAGGAGGTTCTCCCTCAGGATCTTCACCAGGTCCTCGTTCAGCCCGACGTGCTTGGGCATGGGCGGCACTGCCAGCGTGTCCTGGTGGCCCACGGCCGCTTGCTGGGCCATCCTCACGCTTCGCCCGTCCTTCTCCCGCTGCTGGAGGCAAAAACAAAAAAACGTCCACTAATCCAGCGGAAGACTCCCCAGGATGGGGGAGAGCAGGGGAGAGCGAACGAACTCGGAGCGTCTCTGCAAACCCCGTGCGGGCTGCTCGGCTCACGAATGAGTGACTGGAATTAATCGCCAAAAGAGCGGGAGAGCAGAAGAGTGCGTGCTCCTGTCAGGACGACTGCCGAGCTGTGATGGTGTGCTTGTGAGAGAGAAGAGGAGAGGGAGAGAGGAAGGGAGGGAGGGAGGAGAGACAGAGCGAGCTGTCGATCTGCAGCGCTTCACTTACTGCTGACTGCAAGCCACCACTTCGCTAAAGAGCCATTCAAATTGTGTGTGTGTGTGTGTGTGTGTGTGTGTACAGTATGGAGTAAGCAGCCACTGCTGCCAAAAAGCAACTTTTCTCTTTTTTCCCTCTCCGTATGTTTAAATCTGACTAATTTATGACAAGGATGTGTGCGTGTGGTCCAAAGAAAATAGTGTGCGTATTTGCTTATCCTTTAATCACTGAGCAGCTGTTGTAAATACGATTTTATGATGTAGACTTTATGCTGCCAAACATATCACAAAAAGAAAAGCCTCGCGAGGTAAGGAGACACGAAGATTAATGAATCCTGACAGGAGCTGGCTATAAATGTTGCTTATGATCATCACAGCATGCTTATTTTAATAGCTACAGGATAGAAATAAAAATCTCTTTAATATCTCTATCATTTCTCCTAGAAAATAAAATGAAATGGAGGCTTTTACTGAAAGCCATAGTTCACCCAAAAATAAAAATTCTGTCATCATTTACTCTCCCTCAAGTCGATCCAAACCTCTATGACTTTCTTTGTTCTGTGAAACATAAAAGAAGATATTTTGAGAAATGGCCTCAAATCTTTGGTTTCCAATGTTCTTCAAGATATTTTCTTTAGCTTTCCCCAGAAGAAAGTCATACAGGTTTGGAACGACATGAGGGTGAGGAAATTATGAGAGAATTCTCATTTTGGGGTGAACTATCTATTTAAATTCCCTAAGATTTTTCTCCAAAGACTAAAATCCAGTAATATTACATGTGTCTTCTCTGAAGGTTCAGATGAGATCTCAACAATATCTCAAACTGTGCTCAGATTCTTCCGAGACCAAATATGTTAGTGTATCAACATTTTTTTCCTACTTTTTTTGAGCGTTTCTGTAGCTTAAACTGTAGAGAATGGCACTAGCAACTCTAAGGTCATGGGCAGGGCCGTAGCTGGGGTTTGTGGGGCCCCGGTGCAGGTTGTACCAGTGGGCCCTGTTTGAAATTGTTTCATTTGTATATTCGTTCTGTTTATTTATTTGTGCTATTTACAAAAGTTTGTAGGTGTCCAGATACAGAAACCGAATAATCTAATGTAAAATTGCACTGCATAGTCTTTACTGTAAAAATTAAATATACAGTCAAACCAAAATTTATTCGGACACCTTCAACATTTCTCACATTATCACAGTTTATTTGCTATAGTTTAGAAAATGGTAATAAAATGTGTCAAGAACTAGGATGAAATGGATTACAATCAACCAAAAATTCAGAACACTGTTATGACAATATTTACACAATCATCAATACTCTGTTGACCAATTATCAAGCAATGCTTCATTTTGTTCATTTTTGTTCTGTGGTGTAAAAAGGTCGCATTAGCAATTAAAGAAAAAACACTTAAGCAAAACATGGTCAGGTCAAAGTGTCTGAATTTTTGGTCCCAAATTTCTATCAATTTTACTGGTAGTCCACTGTATGAAGAATTTTTGGGTATAATATTTTACTAAAGTAAATACAGTTTACTTTAATTTGCTATACTCACTTAGACTATAAATGAACTAGTGTCCTGCACCCACTAGTAAAAAAAATATATATATATATATAAATAATATCTCTAGGTGTCTGAATAATTTTTGGTTTGACTGTGGATTAATTATTGATAAAACTACAAAGTAATTCAGTCAAGAGCAGTGAGTGATTTTCTTTCTTTCATTTTCTTGGATTAACATTAAGGATACCAACAGCAGCTAGTAAATTAGGCGCGGTCACTTTAAGAGACAGTGCATCCAATATAATGATACACAACCGAATTCTTCCTCTAGTGTGCGCACAGAACACCGCGCGCGGGTGCTGAATTGGGCTTTTTCACATCTTTTTCCGTTTGCATGTTTAAACTGCGATTTGTATTTGTTTGTTCAGGTGCAGCAGGAGGCGAAGGAGAGCTCGGTTTGGTCTTGCTGTCTGTGAGACGCGCGGCTCTCTACTCAGTTTAGCTTTTCCGCGTCTTGTGTTTGAATGTGTTAAACTCTTTTGAATGTTTAAATTGGCAAGGCTTAAAAACACGTGCAAATGATAAGCTTTCGTGACGACGCGCAGCACTGGCCCATCAACTGTCCTGAGCGTCTTTTTAGGCTGGCCTCAGCCAGTCGGTTGAGAACGCCGGGGGGCCCCCCCTCAGCTGTGGGCCCCTATAATCGTCACCACCTTTCACCCCACTAGCGACGGCCCTGGTCATGGGTTTGAATTCCAGGCATGAACTGATAGAATTTAATATAATGTAACCTTCAATGCAATCAAAGCCAAATGCATAAATGTAAATTAAGTTCTCGCCAGCAGAACAGTCCTCAATTGTATTAGCATCTTTCTAAGATCTCTTTACTGTGTTTTAGCATGTAAATGCTAAAATCCAAAAATGACAGAACTTTTTCCAAATCTCCTATTTCTATGCTTACTTGCATTTTTATCCGAATGCAGAAACTCGTTCTCTGTTATACCATACATAATCATCATCATACTAACTAGACATCGGACACAACATTGCTCGGGGTCAATAGCACTTCTCTGCCTGTCCCTTTCACCTTCACTCACCTGAACAAGTGATACTATCATAAGCTTCTATTGAGTCCTAGTCATTTAACAGATGCTGTGACCCGAAGCAATTCAAAGTGCACTTCTAACAAGGAGAATCTTCACTGTAGAAACCCGGGGTTGCTGAAGGGCACAATGGTAATTCAATGAGGGATTCAAAC